>NC_051157.2:58744643-58982641 GCF_013339745.2 Dermacentor silvarum
AAACGGTGTATGTATTGGGGGAACTCAGAATGGGTTCAGGCCAGGCAGACGCTTAGAAGACAATATGTTTGTACTAACTCAGTGCATAGAGATTTCAGTGGCTCAGAAAAGACCTTTATGGATAGCATTTCTAGATATTAAAGGAGCTTATGACAACGTAGACAGGGAATTGTTGTGGGATATTCTCAATACGAAGGCATAGATGACGATTTCGTGGAGCTGCTGAGGGAGATATATCGAGACAACCAAGTACAAGTGGCATGGGAAGGCCGAAAAGGAAATGAAATGGTGGGAATTCACCAAGGATTGAAGCAAGGATGCCCTCTGTCACCATTGTTGTTCACGCTTTACGTCAAGGGCATAGAAAGACGACTGGAAAACAGCGAATTAGGTTTTGATTTATCCTACATGCGTAATGGACAAATGGTGCAACAGAAGATCCCTGGACTGATGTACGCAGACGACATTGTGCTACTAGCGGACAATAAAAAAGATTTACAGATACTTGCGAATATCTGTGGGAACGCAGCGACAAATCTAGGCCTTAAGTTTAGCACAGAGAAATCAGGGATTATGATCTTTAATGAACACACGAGTAACTTCGTGGTGTCAATTCAACAGCAAGTAATACCCATAGTGAAGCAATATAAGTACCTCGGCGTACACATAAACGAAGGAAAGAATTACTCAAGCAACCACCAAGATAATCTGAAAATAAAGGGGAAGCGGAATGCAGCATTAATGAAACACAGAGCACTGTGGGGCCACAATAAGTATGAGGTGGTGCGTGGAATCTGGAAAGGAGTAATGGTGCCAGCGCTAACATTCGCAAATGCCATTATATGCTTAAAATCGGATATATTGGCGGGTTTGGAAGTTAACCAAAGATCAGTAGGCCGGTTGGCTTTGGGAGCACACGGTAATACGACAAATGAGGCAGTGCATGGAGACATGGGTTGGGCCTCTTTTGAAGTCAGAGAAGCACAAAGCAAAATTAGTTTTGAAGAAAGGCTCAGGAACATGGATGAAAATAAATGGGCGGCTAAAGTGCACAAGTATCTCTACATGAAAAGCGTGGACACAGAATGGAGGAAGAGGTCAAGGAAGTTGGCAACCAAGTACAGGATAATCGAAACTGTAAATAGACAACCAGGGGTCATCAGAAAGAAAGTGAGAGAAATAGAGACCGTGAATTGGATGCAAAGAATGGAACGAAAAGGACAATGGAGATTTACAAGAATGAGAAGAAAGAAATTAGAAGGGAAAATCTGTACGATAACACAAAGGGCAGTGCCTTGCTATTGAGGCTCGAGCCGGTTGCCTAAGGACGAAAACATATCGGAACAAATATTCGGAATTAGATGAGACATGTGTATGCTGCAGTAAAGATCCAGAGACCACTCAGCACATCCTAATGGAATGCGACGGGATCCACCCAGCGAGAACCGTAGGTAACGTGCAACTCCCAGAAGCGCTTGGGTTTAAAGTGGAAGGAAACATAAACAGATCAGCCGTAGAGATCAGCAAGAGACGATTAGAGTACTGGTGGAAAAAAAGTAGGGAAAAGATGGATGCGACCTGATCTCTTAAAATCATAGGCAGCGGTACAAGGTAAATTTTTGAAAAGGAAAAATAATGATAGGTATACAAAAATGCAAGATAAAGAACATGTATGGTATACCTGATTAAATCAAGCAGGCTAGGTGACTATTTGTCGCCGCCCCGTTTCAAAGGGGATGCCAATAGATCATCATCATCATCATCACTGAGCGAACATAGAGGGTGCGTGACGACGCCGGTGGCACCCAAGAGTACACAAAGCTGACCTAAAGAGGGAACATCGGTGCTTCGTCTCGTACATCCCGTGCAGTCGCCCTGACAACAAAAGCTTAGATGTCCGTGACTGACGCTGGCTCCTGATGGGCGCGTGCCGGGAGTGTAGTCGGCACCGAAAGGGTGCACGCAGTACTCCGGCACCTTTCCCATTGTAACCGTTCTTGCATGGCGTTTCGGAGACCATGGCCAATTTACCATCGTGAAGGGCCTCTCTGAGCAAGCATTTAGTGAACAGAGCTTTCATTGACAAAGGACCTGTAGCTACTACGGTATCGGTTTTTCGTATAGGTACGAGCGGGGAAGGGGTCACGCCAAAGGTCGAGCACTTTGGCTTGCAGGTGCTGCCTGCTTGTTAGGATTTTATTCAGCCCATTGTGCTGGGCGCTGTGGCGTGGCCAGGGAGCACGCGCGCTCTGCATCTGTCACCCCCCCCCCCCCCCGGAACGTGGTTGTTATTTGTATATTGTTTTGAGGGAGAGGGTGAAGCGCAATACCGGAAGTGCCGGCGAACAAGACGATCCTAGCACAGGATTCGTGATTGGTGCGTCGGCGGACCACTCACAGCCACTCCGTGGCAATTGGGTGGTAAATGCTTGGGGCGGGGCACCGAAGGGTAGAAAACGTGGCCCCGCTGCCCCGACCAGGCGGTTCTGGACAAACTTCGGTGCTATGCACCATCGGCGATGTCGATATAGGGTCGCCCTATGTGTGCCAGTTCCGTCTTGTATGTATTTGCACTTGCATTTGTAACTTCATGTAAATTCTTGTAAATAATTGTAAATAGAAAGTTTTTCTTTTCTCTCGTCATCTGTGTCTACTTCGATCGAGCAGAAGCATCCAGCGAACCAGTCGCCGCTATCGTTAGCGGCAGTACATCCTCTACTTGCGTAAATCGGCTCTGGCGGTGCGTCTCGGACGCCCAAGTAGGAGAGTGGTAATGAAGGACCTTTGAACTTTACTGCAGTCTTGAGGTATCAATCATACTGGTGGTGAGAGGAGACCACCAGAGATGACTAAGCGGACCTCCTAAGAAGCGAAGAAACGGAATGCTGACAGTGAACATCAGTGCTATGCAGAAAACAACGTCACGCATCAGTGTCTGACAAAAACGTTCGCGCAAATGCCTCAAAAGCGTGGTGTACTCACGGTCCCCGACACAGGCGTCGGACCTGCTCGGATTTTTTCATTTCGTGTTACAATATTTGTTATGTTTGAGTGGGTGTCTACAGCACCTGCTCATCAATTAGGACTGTTTTGTTCCAGTTCATTTAAGCGAAATTGCATTGCACTTGAAATGTACTACATCCATACGTGTACAGCCGACTGTTCATTCTGAATGTAATAAGAGAAGTTATAGAGATTCTGAATTGATCTGTATTACATCTCCAAGTGCATCGATGTTGCGCAGAAAGAGGGAGAAACGAAGAGGGACAGGTAGGGAGGTTAACCGAGGACGTGCCCGGTTGGCGACCCTACACTTGGGGACGGGAAAGGGCAAGAATGAATAAGAAGGAAAGAGAAGAAAATAATAAACAGTCAATCATTTGCAGAGTCAGTAGCAGATGAATCTCTGCTGTCGCAAGCGTTCGTACAGTCCAGTAGCCTTCAAGTGCAGGAGAGCTTTTGTGGCGTTTTGCATGCGAGAATGCGTAGGCCATGATCCGAGAATATTTTTCTTTGAGAGCGCTCTGTTATCTAGCAACTTGAGTTTAGCTGGTACAGTACGTCGTTGAGGGTCAAAGGATGGGTAAGCGCACATAAAGTGCTCTAGAGTCTCGTCGCATCCGCACAAATTGCACGTTGCACTGTTGGCCATTCCTGTTAGGAATAAATGGGTATTGGTAAATGCGACGCCCAACCACATGCGACACAGTAAAGTTGTTTCGCGATGGGAGAGTCGAGGTGGCATTGCGCAGGAGACGTTCCCGTGAGCATATAGGTCTGTGCCCAGGCTTCTTCACAACATCAACTCGACAGATAAAACTCTCCTATGTTTCCATAGAGGAGATATCTCAATGGAGTCTGTGGTTGAAGCGTAAATCGCGATTGATGTTTGTATCTTGTAATATGTCCTCGGAGTACCTACAGAGCTCGGTTTTCTTAATCTTTTACTAAGTGAACGATGCACGTAGCTAGGTTTTACCGTAACCTGTTTGGCTACAGTAGAACGGTGGCTTTATGTCATGAATAAAGGTGATTGTCAGTTGGTCTCTGGTATGATATGACCAGCGGAAGAATAGCACGTGTTCAAATGGCCGTGGGCAGCTGGCCGAAGAGAACACTCATGGATGTGGGAAACATGCTTTGTGAGAAAAAATTGGAGGACGCTTAAGCTTCGTCTTTAAGAGTCGAACGCGATAGGGTTATCGGGACCCGTTCGCATCCCATTTTCTTTATGAGCAGGCTTCACTGCAACCCCCAACGTGGGAAAGCCAGCTTACACAGACTAAACTTACACCAATCCTTTAAAGTCGGCTTCACTTTTAAACACAAATGCATTGCTGGAAAGACATCTTTACAAAGGGCAATATAAGCCATCTTGTATATAAAATAGATATAGAGACTAAAATAATCAGACATTAAGCTGGAGGGACTTCACCATAATAATCCCCCCTCCATTTATTATTCCTAGACATGAATGATGCCAGCACTCAGTTTCTTCTGAGCTTCCTTTATTGCAGATATGTGCCGTCACGAGCGATTCCATGTTTCATCACTCCACTAACCACTTAAAGCTAACACGCCTAAAAACACAATGCCGCCTTTGGTATATATACATTCACTGAAACGTCGGCCTGTCCGTCTGAACCACTTTACGCTAGGACATGCAATTTTTAAAGCACACCCTACACCAAAAGGGATAGTTGCTATATGTTCCTAAATATTTGGCAATAACTGGAGAAACTTTAGAAGGTTCTCTGTATTACTTGTCTACTGCGTTTTATTATCTATGTCACGGAACGGATTTTATTAACCGCCCACTTTAGGACAGAATTTCAAGAACACTCAATGCCAAACACTGGCAACGGCGACGTGCATCACCATTATTCAAACAGCAGGTGTGAGCTCGACAGAGATGAAAAACTGATGTCCCAAATCGTGAAAGGCCGAAGAACTCAAGCCAGAACCTTCAAGATGACTTTAATAACGCGTCGAAATGGTGCAGTGATGGTTCATGACGCTTAATGCTAGGAAATGTAAAAGCATGCGTGCTTTTACATGCGTGCTCGAACGCGCGCAAGTATTTTTAATGGCAAGGCCCTCTCATCAGTTCACATGTGTAATTATCTTGGTATTCACATTTCCCGGATCTCACGGAAAATGCATGTCGATAAAGCCGCTAGCGCTACTAACCGCACCCTAGGATTCTTACGCCATAATTTTTCATCTGCACCCACATTGCTGAAGCTAACCTTCTATAAAACTCTGGTAAGACCCAAAAGGGAATACGCTTGGGCCACATGATACTCAAATCAATCTTAGTCTAACCCTCGATGCTATCCAGAATCGCTCCGCTTGTTTTATTCGGTCGAACTACTCCCGTCACTCTTCTGTCACGACTATGAAGAACGCCCTTAATCTACCAGTCTTATCACTACTCCGCAAATCCACGCGTTTATGCCTCTTCCACAAAATATATTCTCATAATACGATTTTAAGAGATTCTCTGCTCACTTCCCCTCAGTACATTTCTTCTCGCATTGACCACAGACACAAAGTAGTTCCATTTTGTTGTGCCAATGCGTATAGCCACTCTTTTATTCCACCAGCCTGTATACCACCTGTGACTAACTCAGCGATGAACGCTTGTCTGTGTATCTGTGCAAACTGTAAACTTCTCTCTTCGTTCTTCTCTTTCAATCCCCTTTCCCCTTCCCCAGAGCAGGGTAGCCATAGGGCTCAGCCTGATTAACCTCCCTGCCTTTCCCTTAAGACATATCTATATCTCTTAAAGTTTTATTCCAAGAATGTCCTTCGACTGGAAACACCTTCCCAGCACCGTTGCCTGCCATTCAAGACACTTCCAGCTTCAAAGCAGCTTTAGAGAACGTCCTTTAGTTTGTTTATGTTGTAATTTTTGTTTGTAATTTCGTGTTTTTTTTTCTTTTTGGTGCACACCAAAGCACCAATGTACGCTAATGTAACTATTTGTATTGCTAATTAAATGTATAATGTTGCACAATTTTTCACTTTGATTGCGTTAGATGCTTTCTGCACTTGACTTGCCACTTCTTTCTGTCATTGCCGCAAGGGCCTTCAAAGTATCTGAACATAAATAATAAACTATAGTCGGCTATCATATGAATAAAGTATGTTATTTCCGCACCGTTTAGTAGCCATCCATATCGCGCTGGAGCAGGCGATCCTTGACAAACTTTTGTCATAAGAGGTCCCACGATAACTGGCAGCCCAAATAGCACACATACACTGGCCACAAAATATTCGCAACATTCGCCGCACTTCACTGGCCTCTTGGCACCAACGCAGTAGCTCTCAGAAGACATTTTGTCAGTGGCCTACACCATCCCATAGAGAATGCTGCAAGATATTGCTTCTCTCATGTCTTCGCCTTGACATAATTTATTGCGTTCGTTTGCCCTTATTGTGGATCAGCTCGCAATTGCAGTGGCCTCAGTGCCCTAAGAATGATCGCTTTACGGGAATGATGAATTTTATAGAGCGACCGCATTCAGTGCGGTTGACGATCCATTACACTAACGGTCCCTTTTACGGCCTCTCAGGATCGCTCAGCCAATTTGCTCCAAGGAGAGCCCTCAAGCTAGTTAATAGGAACACCGCAGGGTGTGCGTTGTCACCGATGTATCCATAGTCCGTGCATTCTTATCCCCCTATATTACGGCAAAAACGCCGTATATGGTTGTATTATAACGCTCTACGTTGGCAAATACAAAGCAGGCGGAGCGTGTTGCGCGTAATATACTCAAAAAAGGTGCTGATTTTCTGTGTTGTATATTGTGCTGAATTGAAAAAGCAACTAATATTTTTGGCGTAGCACAAACTTCTCGAAAAATAACTAACCAAAGTTTTGTCAGCATTCAGTTTGTAAGTCCTGAAGTCAAAATATTGATGTAGCTCCATTGACTTGCATCTTTGAATGAGCAATGCATGGGCTAATCAGTTCTCCACAAAATTTACTGAAACTGAGGGCGACCTAAAATTTTATATTTGCCGATATTACTAATGGACCAAGTTCTAAATTACATTCCATCCAAGAGCCGCCCCAACATGCTGCATTGCAGGAAACATTATTCACAGGAATAGGGCTCCGGTGTACTCAGTTTCACAACTTACAAAAGCGTACCGATCAAGAGCAGCCTTAGATCCAGTAGGTCCAGCATCCGCCTTTGGGGATGGCGGCTTTTATATTTGTTCGGAATTAAAACAGAAATGATAAGCTAAGACATTCCGGTATAACAAGAAGATAGCTGCAGGCGCTACCTTGTGTCAAACGTTCAATCATTTCATTGGTACTGTTTTAGGGCAAGATAAATAGTCTGTGAGGTCTCTGCATCGTCACAGACGATGAAAAAAGGTGGTTGATCCCTCTTATATAGGAATCGGTATAGAACACGAAAGTGAAACGTGTCTTCACAGAAGTAGTGTAATGTTTATTGCACATTGATATATAATGTCTATTGGTGTTTTGTGGCTAAAGCGCCCTTAGGCGTTGATGCACCCACGCTGACGCCTGGTGGCACGTCTCCTCCATCACGACTACCAACGTCGATGACCATGAGCAACCGTCGTGCATATAGAAGCTGCACTACGCTGCACACGCTAGCACAACGCGAAAGACGAAGCACGTAACTGACACACTAATACAACGCGCAAGACAAAGCACCTAACTGAATCGTCACCGAGTCAAATCAGCGCGTACAGCGCGTCGTAATTACAGCCTCCGCGATCAACTTCAGAAACATTTTCAGAGCTAATTGCGGAGGCCACGCTCCGCTGTGCTGAGTACGGTGAACGCCACCTAGGTGGCGTTGGTAGTGCTTCTTGATGCCAGCGTCCCTTCGAATGCTGGCATCGAGGCGTCGTAGTGCTGAGACCACCGAAGCGTTCACTGTCGGTGCGCGTTAGTGTCATAATGCAGTACTTCTCTTTTCTGCTCGTAGGCGGCGGCACCGCCCCGAGCAAGAGCGCGGGTACACGGAGGAGTGTTAAGCCCAGACCACACGTACGCTTGCGGACGCGCGTAAGCTCGCGTCTACGCGCCTTGCGGTTGCCGCGCCTAGCGAGGAATGGCGGTTTGCATCCACAAATACGCGCGACAGCGCGCGCTCACTGGCCTCACTTGTTTACACCTTGGCAGACGCCACTTCGTATTCCGTTGTTGGCAGTGCTTCAAAATGCTTCGATATCTATAAACGTAATTGTTATCTTTTTGGAGCTGTTATATCAGCACAAAAAGTGAAGTAGAAGCACTTTCTTGCATGATATAATTCTGCTTAACTGAGAGTTGAATGTACCGCGCCGTCGCTGCGTAGCCAGGCGCGCCGACGCGAGGCAGCCCAGGCGCGCGATAACTGAGAGGAGCTGATCACCGAGATCGCGCCGCATTTCGACGCGTACGAGCCGTGCCGCACCATCTGCGCATGCGTGGGCGCGCGGACGCGAGCTTGCGCGCGTTTGCAAGCGTACGTGTGGTCTGGGCTTTAGATATATAAGGCGCGTCTGTGTAGCTCTCTGCGAATGCGTTTGTGGCGCAATGGGTTAAACGCTCGGCGATCTATCGTCGCGGACCGAGAGGTCGTGGGTTCGATTTCCAAATTTTGCATGTTTGTGGAACTTTTTCTTCTAGTTTCTTTCTTTGTATTATGTTCTATGACGTATTTCCGTGACGGAAATACGTCAGTGAAGTCTTGGTGGACCCCGGCATAAAACACTTTCGTGTTAAAAAGTTAAACTGACGTTTCACTTCGTGAACCCGGGTTGCGCGCAAGCCTATTCGTTTCATTATATAATTGCAATAGCAATGATACGGACTCTCCAGGCGCATTTCTGCCGTCGTGGTTGCCGCGGTGTTCGGCATAAAGTCTAAAGGCGATAACATCCTCCCCGCGCGCCGTATGCTGTATGTGCGAGTGAAAGCGTGCGACGGTGAGGTAAATCGCGCACAAGGGAGGAAAGCGGGAAGGCAGTGACGGAGGGAGGGTGGGCGGCAACTGCGTAGTTTGTGCAGCGGCGCGTGCCATAACTGCGGGGTCGGTCGACTCGTAGTCGGCATGCCGGTGCTTGCATTGCTGTTCCGTCCTTCTCGCACGGCGCTCGGCAACTCCATCACGAGACCTAGCCGGTACCTCCATAGCGCGCACAAAACCCGTAGCCAGTGCTAGAGGAGCTCAACCGAGCCCGTTTCGCCTGCCCTAGAAATAAAAGACTGTGGCCCGTAGTTTATAGCTCTGAGGTACTAAATGCGTACGTAATGAAATGTAGCACGCTGTCCCAGTTCTTATGATCTGACGCAACATACATGGACAGCATGGTAGTAAGAGTTCTGTTCGTGCTTTCCGTAAGGACACGTGTGGAGGATACGGCGTGGAATGTAGAAAACTTGAAGCACATAGACGAAGCATCTCTTCGATCCCGTCTGCAGCGAACTACCGCCCACGATCGCCGATGATGACTCTGGGAGGTCCGTGTCGGAGAATGACAAAACACAGCAGAAAAACACAAACTTCGGTTGGAGTAGCCGGTAGTATAGCAGCGTGTTAGGTGATTGGCACAGACGAGAATCCAGCGATTCCCATCAGGTTACCGCGTGAAAGGACCGAGAAGGTCGATGCTGACCTGCTCAAATGGAGTACTTGGGGTGGCACTGGATGTAGTTGGCCAAGAGGAGCGCTCCTCGGACGCTTGTGACGTTGACACACGCTGCAGCTGGTCACGTATACTGGTCGGTCGTCAGGGGCATTTTAAATCAGTAGAACCTTTCTTCAACGCGGTAGAGCATTCGCGCAGATCCCAAATGACCAGATGTTGGATCGTCATGCATAGCGCGCAAGATGGAGACACGGAGGCTCTCCGGGACCACCAGGAGATATCGTGGGCTGGTAGCAGAATAGTTATTTTTGTACAGATCCCCATCACGAACGCAGAAACGAGCGGATGGTGCTGATTTCCTTGCAGTAGCGAGCAGTGGCTCTAAACTTCTGTCTTTTTGTTGCTCTACCTTGAAAGTATTAATATCAGTAAATACTGGCTAAAATGATGCGATAAAGCGGTCGGAATTGTCTGCGTCGCAGTTCGTCGTTGGAAGTGGCATGCGCGAGAGGCAGTCAGCGTCAGTGTGTCGTCAGCCACTTTTATAAGGAACGGTAAAACCATATTCCTGTAAACGAAGTGTCCAATGAGCAAGCCGGCCTGATGGAACACAGAGATGAATTAGCCAGCAGAGAGAATGATGGCCTGTGACCATGGTGAAGGGGCGCCCGTACAGGTATGACTGGAAGCGCTGTGCTGCGCAAATCACTGCAAGACATTCTTGCTCTGTGAAGGTGTAGTTGCGATTTGACCACGGTGTAAGATATATATATATACTTGTTTAAGGAGTGACTCGCATAGGCGACGATGTGTTCTGTGGTGTCGACGCGTTGAATAAGGACAGCGCCGATGCCAATACCGCTAGCGTCCGTATGAACTTCTGTGGGAACCGCATGTTCGGGGTGTCGGGGAATAGGATGGCATGTCAGAAGAAACTTCAGCTCACGAAAACTGGCGTCAAATTCAGGGGTTCAGGTCAAATTCAGGTCAAATTCAGGTATAGAAGGGGAACGCCCTTCTATAGGAGGCATGTCAGCGGATACGCGATGTTGGCAAATTCACGAATAAACTGGCGGAAGTACGAACAAAAACCCATGAAACTGCGTATCTCTTTTACAGAGCGAGGTTGTTTGAAGGCTTCCACAGCAGCAGTCCTCGATGGATCTGGTCGTATACCGCCCTTATCCACTAGATGCCCCAGTCTCCGTGTTTGGCACTCTGCAAAATGGCATTTCTTCGAGTTAAGCCTTAAACCCGCTTTTTCCAAGCACACTAGCACAAGATCGACACGTCCGTTGTGTTCACTGAACGTGCGCCTGAAAATCACTACCTCGTCTAGATAGCACATGCACAAGCCAAACCACGTAGGATGTTGTCCATGAAGCGCTCGAAAGTTGCAGGCGCATTACAGAGCCTGAAGGGCTTCACATTAAATTAAAAAAGTCCGTCTGGTGCTACAAATGCCGTTTTCTCCTTGTCTTCCTTGTGCATAGGAATCTACCAGTACCTCGACCTCAAGTCAACAGGCTAAATGCCAGACGCTGACGAAAGGCCGTCGATAGCGTCATCAATACACGGAAGAGGATATACGTCCTCTTTAGTGATGCTGTTGAGGCGGCGGTAGTCAACACAAAATCTTCCTTTTTAACCATAATCACTGGCGCTGCGCACGGACTACAGTATTCTTTGATTAAATCCTTATTTAGCATTTCGCGGACTTGGTCGTTGATCACCTTGCGTTCCAATGGTGAGACTCTGTACGGCTTCTGTCGCAAAGGTTGGATAGATCCCGGATATAGCGATGGTGTATACGAGAAGGAGGAAACGATGGTGCCCCCTCTTGCTGCGAAAAGTCAAACAGGTGTTTTAGCAGAACATTCTCCACTTCATGACGCTGGTTAGTGTTGAGTGACTTGTTCACTATACTTTGAATGGAGGAGTCCACAGCAGGGCATGCAATAACGAAATGGCATTCATCCGCAGAATCAGGTCGCGAATGGGCCTCTGTAAGAATGGCGAGTGAAAGCACTTCATCTTCATGGTAGGCGGCAAGTTTCAGGCCCTGTGGTAGTATTGCGAGCTCACTAGAACAGTTTACGGTACATAAGCTAGTGCGTCCGTGAACAACTGACAGTGTTCAATATGGTATCAGCATATTTCTCTTGATGCAGCTCCGATGAACGGGCTCCACGGTAGCGTCAAACGCTCCGTCAGTTGTAGGGAAACAGGTGACTGAACACACGTTGCGGAAAACGAAGGCACAGCTGTCTTCCTGGATACACAAAGCACACTTTCGTGATACGGCGGGCCTTCCATAAACGCAGCAGAAAAGCTCGTACCTACACTAATTTCTCCCGTTCCGCAATCGACAGTGGCACTACACAGTTTCAAAAAGTCAAGGCCCAGGATTACGTCAGGCGTAGAATGAGGTATAACAGCGAACTCTGCATTAAATATTTGACCACCCAAGATAACGTCTACATTGTACGCCCCGACAGGATGCAGTAACACCACATTCACTCCGCGAAACGTATCGGCACGGTCACAGCAAAACATCAGTTTTCGTCCTGGAAGGCTTTTAAATGCAAGACTCATCACTGAAATGGTTGCTCCCGTGTCCACTAAGGACATTGATGAAACTCCGTCAATCAGTACAGACCCTTTATTCTTAAACATATAAATGGGGGGAGGGGGGGGAGGGGGGCGTACCTCTGTCGACGTCGAAGATTGTCCTGCGACCTCACCTCCAAAGGCCACACTGACAAGTTTGCCGGAGGTGGTGACGGGTAGCAACGCCGCGAAGACGGCGACCAGCTTACACAAGGAGCGGGTGGTGGTGTCAAGCTGCATGCTGGAGATCGGTTTCGCAGGGTCTCCAGGTGCTGGTGAGGAATAATTCCTCGATATGTGTGCGAGGGAGAGTACGTTTCAACGAGTGGAGCATGGTACCGCCTAGACATCGTCGATCGGTCGAACCTTGGTGGTTGGCGGCGATTGCAGTATCTGGCAATGTGACCCAAGTCGCCGCCAGCTGTAGCACACAGGTAAACGACAATCAACGAGCTGCTCCTCAAAGCACTCAGCCGGGGAGGGGAGGGGGGGGGGGGGGGGGTTCGTGTAGTAGGGTGAAGTGGCTGAGCCTGACGCACAGGAGGAACGGTCAGCCTGCGTGCAAACCTGCCTGGGTGAGGGTGTTCTCCAAGTCGTTCTTCCGGCGTAAATGAGACCTCACGTGGCCATGGAGCTTCTCTGTGGTTGATGTCTGACACATACCGAAGGTTTCCACGAAGCGCAGGGTGCTGCAGGTGCTGTGTGTTGCGGGGAATAGGCATCAGGTTATTTCATGACGTTGCACGGAAGTACGTGGTGTCGCAGCAGTTCTTCACGCACGATCTGCCATACAGTAGACGAAAGATCGGCGGACGGGCTCTCATCGAAGCTGCCAGCGGTTGTCACATTCGCCAGGCGTCCAAATTTTGGCGCATTGTAACATGTCTTCAACATCTCAAACATACGACATCGGAGACGGAATCAATGTGTTCCCTGCCTATAAGGAAATTGTAGACATCTCCTGCAATTTGTTTTAGATGTCCGATTCAGTCTTCCTCAGACATCTGGGAATCACTACTTTGCACAGCTTGAGGATCGCTTTTATGTATGTAGTGCACGTTTCTCCAGGAGTTTGGGGCTTCCACGCCGGGAACGCACGCATGGCACTCCGCCGTCTACGCACAGGCACGGCAGTCATGCCTGCATTCAAAGCCCACTACATTGGCAAGTCGCTTGACACCACCTGTGGAACTTGCACCGCGGGTGTGCCAGCCACAGCACACCACTTGCTATGGACATGTCCTGACCTATCCTCACTGCGAAGAATTTGCCTTGCTGGGCTGCAGAGCTCAGTCGTCACACTCAATGACTAGATCAATTCCAAGAGGGACCCCTCAACACCGCATAGCTATATATGTCAGCTTGCTCACCTACCTTATAAGAAGCAAAACCATTAGCCTAATCAAGACATCTCACCAGAAAAACCACTGGGGTTGCCTTTTAATACATGTACAATTTTTGTTTTCTTGTTTATTTAATAAACGCCTTTCTCTCTCTCTCGAGCTCTTTGAGCCAGTGTCCGCTCCGCGCGTTTCTGTTTGGCGTAGGAGTCGCCAAAACACTTCTCAATTTCCTCAACGAAGCGCTCCCACGTTGCTAGGGAGTCTTCGTGGTTTTCGTACCACATCAGCACTGTCTCACTCAGAAACAGTACGACATATTCAAGCTGAGTGACAGAGTCCCAACTGTTGTATCGGCTCACCCTTGCGTAGTGCGTCAGCCACTCGTCAACATATTGGCCCGCTTTTTCTGCGAACGAGCGTGGTTCCATATAGTGCTAAAAAGGTCCAACTGGCGTTGACGTTTGAGCAGGTGCAACTAGAGCTGGCATTTGTCCACCTTCATCCTCAGCCATGAGGAAGCTAGGTCGTTGGCAAGAGACCGGCGAGACGGCTGCTCCGGCGCAGTTCTGGCTGTTGCGATATTGTGGCACGTTGTGTCGTACCCCGCACCTCCACCACTCTGTTACGCCCACGAAAGGTGTTTATTGACAAGCCAGGTAGAGTGAGTAGCGACGGCCTTGATCAGGTTAGCGTCTATCGAGATTCAGCTAGCCAGCAGCGCGTCGTCTTCCTCCTCAACTCTGAGTCTTGGATGCCGCACATCAGGCGGAAACCCACTACGCACGTAATAGTGTCACAACATATATATATCTATATCTATATCGAGTTTGTCAAAAAGGTCTTATTGACCAGCTTACATGAACAAAGTGACAATCAACTTGGAAGCAAACCATTTGCTTCTCCTGAAGGGTGCATGTGCTCACCTAATTTTTTTATGCTGTTCCCGTTACGATGGACAATATCTGCAACATTGGTACTGAGACGCTCACATTCTCATTTTCAATTACGTTCTGCACTCTGATATTTATGTGTTTACTGAGACCTATCGCCTTTCAGCAGCGGGCTCTCCTCCCAATTTCTAATTATTTTCGCGATATTTTGAAACATAGCTTACTCGCGCGAACTATTCGTAAAGCAACTCGCTGAACATGTTCACAACTTCGCTGTGAAATTCTTCTTATCATACAGCAGGACTGTTTAACCGTATAGAACAGCACAGCATATTACGTATTATGTGCTGCATCCCCAGCCCCTGATAAAAATGTTTGTTAAACTAGACGACAGCAAAGTCACACGCTGTCGTGACTCACAGCAAAAGAAAACGAACTTCGTGTAGCGAAGTTAGAGCTGCGGGTGGCGTCAGCCAACCAGAAAAGAGAACCGCCTCTTAATATCCTACGCGCGACACCGACTGAATGCAAGCTTCACGGAAGGGTTGGTGTGCACAATGGGCGAGCTATCCTCCCTTCTCTGGAACGCGCAACCGGATCTCGTTCCTGATTGGCTGAAACGAGCCTTTGCCTTCGCTTTACTGCACGCCGTTGGTGAGACCGACAATAATTATGTTCTGAATTTCTGGCTTCTCCGTCGCTTGAATTACGACGAGATCCGCTCATGCTTCCAGGTAAAATGCGAGGAATACAGACAAGTTAGGTCAAATAGAAACCCAAGTCCTCTGCCAACATTTTTTTTTCCTTTAGAGCTCAGCTAGGCAAGTGGCGCAAGTGATTTGTAAAGGTGATTATGCAGACAGTGGCGTCAAATATCCAGTGGTCGCATAGGCTTACGTCGTGTCGTTTAGTGCGATAAAGTGGATGTTGTAAAGCATCGTTGCCCTTCGCAAAGTATGAGCCATTTTATCGCTTCGCCTACTGGCACCTGAACTTAATGGCAGCCCTCACTGCACTTTGCAGTGTTGCATGCGCCCGTAAAAACGTACATCGCACTGAGTCTGCGTGCATTCCTGTGCCGTAAGAAAAGGGGCGAAGTGTGTGGACCCCGTGGGTATTATAAAAGGTCCAAGCAAGGCATTCCTCACCAGAGCTATGTCCAGGTCTAAGGTACATAACGTAAACCTTAAAGGAATAGAGCGTAAGTTGATCAAAATCGTAAACGAGAAAACACTCAAAGTCGTTGTGCTTAAGATCCTCTATTTACATCTTTGCTGGTATATGGAGCAATCCACGCGCACTGGCGAGAGGTAGCACGTTATTCTATACGACGTGCTTCTGAAGGAATGTTGCGCATTTCGAAGTGGCTTTAGCCACTGAGTTCACTTTCAGCAGAATTGTCACAAGTTCTGAACGATAACTGGCGAAAGCGCGATAGGGGTTTCTAACTGCGTTGTGAAAGACGAAAAGACGAGAGTAGGCGAGTATTGCTTTTAGGTGCGAAGCACCTTATGCGCCCAGGCTGTCGGCGTCTCCTGTCGTAATCATCGTCGTCGTAGTCGGCATGGTAGTCGTAGTCACGGTAAGCAAGCTGCTCGTGCTAGCGCTCGGCACGCGCTCGTGCCACTGCTTCCGCGTTCGTCGTCGTCGTGTTCCACAGCTGGCTGCGTTGAAGCAAGCGCTTTGTGCTCGCGCTCGGCAAGCGCTCGTGCCACTGCTCCCATGTTCGTCGTCGTTGTCTTCGTCTTCCACAGCTGGCTGCGTTGCCGCTCATCATTCCAGCGTAGAATTTCAATTCTCTTCTGTCGTCGTAATGGGGAGGCCGCGTTTACAGGGTTTTGAGCCATTGCTTAAGGCAGTATAAGCCCATTAGCGGTGCATCACTGCATGCTGCGCACCTCCCCAGGTTCCACGTTAGTGGAGCTGCATTTCGCTCAGTGTGTCATTTGACACTTACGCATAATTGTGCGGAGGTGTTTTTTTTTTCTCTCTCTCTCTAGCCCTTCGCACATAATAAAAATGCACTAGTAACACGTATGTCCACCGAAGCACGTCAGGTCGTAAAGGACCTTAGGTGCTCTCGGGGCATTCAGGCCTATATGCAAACGGTAGTTGTTCGAGCAAAGAGTAATAAAAACTGAATAATGGACATCGTGTATCCAGCGGGACCGCACTTTTGTAGCTTTGAAGGATGGCGGATTGGGCGCGCTCTTGCATCCCTCAGAAGGAAGGAGTCAAATATTTGGTACAGTTTAACACATTAAGTGTGAAATTTTTCGGGCTTTGTCGCTAATTTTCTAAGGGTGTGGAAACTGAAAGCAGATAATCTGCCAATTCGCCTAGACGCATGTCTTACGCCCAAAATGCTCGGTCTTCCAGCACCCAAGTTTTCTATATTTTTGAACTTATTACTCACATCCATGCGCATATCCTCTCTCTGTAGTTTCAACATGTGACTGGCGGCATTTTAGTCGGAAAAAATGACTAACGGAATGAGGGTCAGACTTCACCACTACTTATCGATTGTGTACGCAATACAGTTATCGAGCCCACCGTGTAACATTTGCTAAACAGGGACTTTGTGAACAAAACAAAAAAACACGCTAGAGATATTTAGGTAATCTATCGCTGTTCCGGAGTTCTTAGCTCTGTAAAAGGAGTCCTGACAGATAAACTCCCGTACAGCCATGTTCTGGAGCTACCAAGCCATCTTTTGGCGATCGTAGGCATGGCTAAACCTCAGCAAAAAGGACACCTTGCAGGGGGTCACGTGAAGCGCCTTCTGTTGGCGTGATTCTCACTGTACAGCGGCTTAGGTGACCTTGCTCACACATTACTTGAGCTTTAATAGCGCATGCTCGAGAATGTATGTTATTGACCCGTTTACCCACAGCGTCGAAAATAAAATATTATCTAACAACAAACTCTCTATTATTACAGTAAGGGACAACGTAAATTGCTGTACGTACACTTCGATTATCTTAATTCTTACGGCCAATCACGGGAATGGCCCCTGGTTACTCTCATTTTTCACCATCATTGCAGTCACTGGAATTATCGCACTTCCAAACGCACACATTCTGCCACGGGGTTTCCTCTTACCTGTCATCTTGAAAACTTGACGTTAAATCAAGTGCCAGTAGGAACAGAGGCCGTCATTAACAGGAGCCGGGGTGTCGGCCCGTATTATGGCGTTTTCGAGAAGTATTTCTAGAACAAAAAGCACTTCTTTCTATTGTGTAGAATAGAAAAACTCTTGTCCGCCCTCGTGCGCAAAGAGTTGATGTATATTCTCAACGCAGCCCTCCTGTACCTGCGAATGATAGCCAAGCTTATAGTTCAAGCGTGGACTAAGAGGGATGTTCGTTCATTATCGTTTTGCCAAAGTGCGTATAAGCTTCCGAAAACCTCGCAAAACGCCTTCCTTGTGCCTAAGCGCATGAGTTGCTCCCATAGTTCCCGCTTGATGAATGAGTTTCTCCACGCTCTTAGTGAGCAATCTCGGCCTGTGTGTTATAGCCTATGCTTACTCACTCGCAAGCCACCCAGTGGAGCCTGCTCCGGTTCATTAAACGTTCTACTAAGCCCCTGGAAGCTTATCTACCCCACCGTACGTAGTTTACAGCAAACATACGCGACGTAATCGGCCGTTCATTACCGCGGGCGTCAAACTTTAATGCTTGGGCTACTTCCAGGTGACCTTCGGCGTAATTTTTTTATCACCCCATGTCTCGCCGCGGGCTTCCCTGCTGCGCAGACCATCGGTAGGCTGATACAGGTGCACATTATGTTGAGGACAAAAATGTCGCCTGAACGAAAGCGCGCTTAACTAAGCACATTGTGTACACTTGAATTAAGAAAAGCAGCGCTGTAAGAGATTCCTGAAAAGTAAGGTTGCAAGGGTTGTAAGTGTTGCGGAAGTTTTTGTTAGCAAAAGACGGGCAGTAAAGTGTGTGCAAGCGATGAAACCCAGAGAGCCACGAGGTAAGCTAAGTTCACGTCGACAGCAACGACCATCGCTGTAATATGTTTCTAGGAAGAATAATGCTTAGAGCGCCTGCCTGCGAAGGGATAAGCGTAATATGTAGCGAGCAGAAGCCTTTGTCTAGCTTTCTTAACCAATATCTTTTACTTTTTTGTATTCATCATGCCTTGTTTACTTTTCGGCATGATGGAATGGAACCTATGGCGACACGTTTGCACACTATCCTTCGCGGCCAGCAACAACTGAAGTGTGCAGCTAAAGGACCCCACTCCGACTATTCTCGCGGAACTTCGTGATAGCGTCAGTGAAAAATTGCTTTTCTTTCTTCTTGCGCATTCTTCCTATCGGTTGTATCCTTCAGAGCAGGAGAATAATGCACCTTTACCGAGGAGCCAGGGACTGAAGCCCCTCAGCATGCTCAGTGCTTACCAACAATGCAATTATGGCTGAGAGTGAAGTATGAAAGTATCCTAGCCCGCTGACGCGATGTTATCTCTAGGTCCGGCGAGACTTCATTATTCCTCCTTCGTGTTAACCTGTCCGGAAAGAAACGAATGGCTCTGAGTCACCTGTAGTCGTGGTGCGACAGCAGCCCGGCATTTCTTTGTTCGCTTTTGAGTACGTCAATATCGTGTGGTCGGTGGAAAATTCAAATCATAGAAAGGTCTAGTGGCTGGTTCCGGTGGTCTGACTAGTGTGTTTTTGAATCTGGCGCCTGGGGTATGTGCGCTGCCAAACATGCTGGGAAAAGTTTGTGCGTGCGAAGAACCATTTTCTGTCACTTGCTATACTCAGCCGTATAGTAGCGTGAAAATGCTGGACCTCTTTCATGTCATTGTTCTTATAGACCAAAGCACCACAGATTGTATGGCGGACGAGAAATTTTGATTACGTTAATTGTGGCAGGTATTATACAGATCATGAAAGAGCCTTCGGGTGTTGTCAGCCGGTCGGTGGGACGTTGTGTCAACACAAAATGCCTCTGATCGGGAAAAGAAATACTTCTGATGCATAGATAACCTCTCGCACACCACGATCTAACAAGACGTGAGGCCGTCAAATGGCACAAACTACAAACAGGCAACTTCCCACATAGTAAAATCTTCCTGCAACAGATAGCGCCTAGGTGCGAACACTGCTCAGCTCAGGCCACTGTCATACACATGGCGTGGACTTGTACGCACTACAGCACAGACAACGCAAACAGCTCAGAGTTTTGGGAGTCCCTCCTACGTACCTCCGAATCAGCAGACCAACGCCGGCTCATCTAGCGTGCGGTGGAGGCCGCGGAATCTCAAGGGATCCCCGCCGACCTCCTGTAAACCAGCGCAACCGGTCCTCGGACTGGTCCCCTCTTCTTGAGCGAAATAAAGAGTTCACCACCACATCCAGCCTGGGCACAAAGGGCGTGTCACAGCAAGCGGTGGTTGTGCATATCAGTTGGTGCAGTCAGGCACTTTACAGCTTGAGAATGCTTTAAGCAAGCAGGCCTATTGTTATGGTTACTGTCGCGTGCCTCTCAAGCAAAAATGTAAATGTCTTCGGTTGCAAGCTTAGTTCTCCAACCACTGCAGTGCGGTTCCATGAAAGCGACAGGATCATGTTAGGCAGCTCGACACACATGTGGCGAAGCAAACAGATGCGCGGCTCGGCGCGTACTTCGCAAAACACTAGGTGTTTGTTGTTGTTGTCATTTCTCATTTCCTTCACTTTTGCGCCCTCAAAGCAACAGGGAATACAGAGATACCGATACGCGATGTAAATCTCCATTCGTTTTGAAGCTATAGCAAATGTGCTAACGTTCTTACAAAATACGCAATTTATATAAAAAATTACCGCCCCTTCCACTCCATGAGAGAGAGAGAGAGAGAGACAAAACTTTATTTTGATGAGGCACGGAGAAGCGTCGATCTCCGTGGTGGGTGGAGCCTTCAGTCCAGGGCCCCAGCGGCGGTGGCAGCACTTTCGGCTCTGGCGATAAGCTTTCGCTGATCCTCCAGTGCCGAGCTGGTCAGCACCATCTCCCACTGCTCGTGCGTTGCGTTTCGATTTGGAGAGTTATTGGGGATATTTTGGCATGCCCATGTGGTGTGGTAGAGGGTAGCTCGCTCTGTACAAAAAGGACAAAGGGGCTGATAAAGGGTGGGGTACATCGCGTGAAGGAGCGTGAGGTGAGGATAGGTGTTGGTCTGGAGTTGCCTCCAGGTCGTGGCTTCAGCTCTGGTGAGGGATGGGTGGGGTGGCGGCATCGTTCTTCTCGAAAGGCGGTAGTGCTGCAGTATATCGTAGTAAGTTTGTAGTGTGTCTGGACTTGGGTCTTCTGGCGTCTCTTGCAGTGCCCGGTTGCAGTGACCTCGGGCTATCGTGTGTGCACGATGGTTTCCGCTGACGCCTTCATGTCCCGGTGTCCAAATTATCGTGGTGCGGGGTATTTCGTTGAGGCGATGTAGAATATCGCATGCGATTTTATGTAGATGGCCGTTCGCGTAGGCTCGACATGCTGATTGACAGTCTGTAAGAATATATAGTTCTTCGTTTTGTCTCGATGCCGAGATGGCGAGGGCAATAGCGGCCTCTTCGGCTGCGGCGACGTTCTGCGTACGAACGGAGGCGGATACCAGTTCTTGCTGTCTGTGTCCAGCCACGCTGATTACCATGCCCTCTCCATTCGGGTACATGGCCGCATCTGTCCAGCGAGCAGTGGAGAGAGTGCCGTATCTCCTTTCTATTGTTATCGCTCGTGCTTTTCTCCTGCCCAAGTGATATTCCGGGTGCATGTTACGCGGAACAGGCGCCACCATTATTTGCTCGTGTAGGGACTTGCGGAGTACTTCTTGATTGTTGGTTGTCGCCACGGGGTATTGCAACCTTCGAAGTGTTGCTCTGCCTGTTCTAGTGAGGTTGAGGCGCGTGATTTGCGCATGTCGGTGTGCTTCAATTAGTTCTTCTAAGGTGTTGTGGATGCCCAGGGATAGAAGTTTCGTTGTTCCGGTGCCTGGAGGAAGGCCGAGGGCTTGTTTGTACGCTTTCCGCAGTAACACATTTATTTGGGCTTTTTCTGTTGATGTTAAGTTCAAATAAGGTGTCGCGTACGTGACTCTACTGACGATAAGGGCCTGAGTCAAGCGTAATAAGTCTTCTTCCTTCATGCCATGTCTGCGACTGGCAACTCTATTAATCATGCGAGCTACGCTGTAGGCAGTTTGTTTCAGTGCGTTTACAGTGTGGTTATTGCGACCACTATTTTGCATGGAGACACCTAATATGCGGAGTGTTTGGACTCTGGGTATAGGTTTTTGGTTTAGGTGTATTTCTATGGCCTCTCTCTCTGTGCTTTTTCTTCTTGATTTCTTTTTGAGAACGAGGAGCTCGGATTTTTCTGGGGAGCATTCCAGGTTGCACTCTTTGGCGTATTCGGTGACAGCGTCTGCCGCCGCTTGCAGGGCGTCCTGCTGTTCTCCATCCGAGCCTCGAGTTGTCCAAATGGTAATGTCATCCGCATATATTGCGTGACGAAGGTGCGGAATCTTCTCTAGATGCTCTGGGAGGTTTTTCATGGCGACGTTGAAGAGAAAAGGCGATAAGACTGATCCCTGAGGAGTGCCTCTATTTGGAACCTTTTTCTCTTTTGTTCTGAGGGTATCCACGCCTACCGTTGCCGTGCGGTCCGTTAAGAATGCTCGAATGTAGTTATAGATTCGTTCGCCGCAATTGAGTTGCGATAAGTTTTTTAGGATGGCCTCATGAGCTACGTTATCAAATGCGCCTTTAAGGTCCAGTGCGAGTATGCATTTTACATGTGTGGTGACATGGTCCAGTACTTCTTCCTTCAATTGAAGTAGTATGTCTTGAGTCGACAAATGCGGCCTGAAGCCGTACATCGTGTCAGGAAAGAAACCCGTGTCATCCACGTGAGGCTTCAGGCGATTGAGCACAGCGTTTTCGAAAAGCTTCCCCAGGCACGACGTCAGGGATATGGGTCGCATGTTGGTGAGACCTGGAGGCTTGCCCGGTTTCGGTATTAGTACTATGTGCGCGTGTTTCCATTCATTTGGTAGTGTTCCCGCTTCCCAATGGGTATTAAAGAAAGTCGTTAGGGCTTCTATTGAGTTGTCGTCCAGGTTTCTCAGCATTTTGTTTGTGAGCCCATCTTGTCCGGGTGTTGTGTTTCGAGTTAGGGAGTGAAGCGCTGTCCAGACTTCCGTGATTTCAAATGGGCGATCTAGGTCTTCATTTGGCTTCCCACTATATTTTGGTATAGATGTTTGGTTCCGTGTGTGATCGCCGATGTATTTGGCCTCTAGCTCTCGCAGAATATCTTCATCCGACCCCGGTTGGTTGCGAAGTATGCGTCTGATTGTGTGCGAGGTTTGTTGCTTGCTTTTGGTTGGGTCCAGTAGGTGTTTTAGGATTGCCCACGTTTTAGACGAGCTGAGCCTTCCGCTCAGGCTGGCGCACATTTGTTGCCAGTTTTGGCGCACCAAGACAGTAGCGTATTCTTCCGCCTGTTGTGTAAGAGCAGCTATGCGCAATTTTAGTTTTCTGTTATGCTTTTGTTTGCGCCATCTTTTCAAAAGGCCTCTACGAGCGTCCCACATATGCACGAGATGTGGGTCTACCACCGGATGTTCCGTGGTGAGTTGCATCTGCTTTGAGTGTTGCCTGATCGACTCCTTGAGCTCACTCGTCCATTGTTGCAGCGATGTGATATCCTCCTTTTCTCTATTTTGTTGAACTCTCGCTTTACGAAATGCCGCCCAATCCGTCAATAAGATCTGACTGATGCGTTCGCGTGTATGCTTGAGCGAAATGGTAACCTCCAGGATGTGGTGGTCACTACCCAGCGTTTCTTCCATATTTCTCCATGTAGCCTTTTCGTGGTTCTTGATCATGGTAAGGTCCGGACATGTGTCCCTTGATACACTATTTCCCACTCTAGTTGGAAAGTCTGGGTCTGTGAGGAGTGTGAGTGCGTGTTTTTGAATGAGCGAGTGGATGGTGTTTCCTTTCTTTGAAGTGAGGTTGTAACCCCAAGTCGGATGCATCGCGTTGAAGTCGCCTAGCACAAGCAGCGTGTTGTTTTTCGCCTCCTTGAGTGCCGATCTGATGAGGTAATCAAAATTTTCACCACACTTTTTTGGTGGGCTATATATGTTTAGGACGAAGACGCTGCGTGCCTTCCTGTCTGCCGGCAGTATTTCTATAAATACGTGGTCAATCTCACTACCATCCAGTGTGCGGTCTATTGCCGTCAGCCTGCGGCAGACAAGCACTGCTACCCTTGTATCTGTCTTTGCCATATACGTTTCATATCCGGACATGGTGGGCCTCGTACCTGTTTCCTGCAATGCGATAACCTGCGGTGGAGTTGTTGCGGTTTTTATGTATTGTTGTAGTGTGGCTTTTTTTCTTGAGAAGTTTCTGCAATTCCACTGCCATGCATGGAGTTCTTGTGCGTGATTATTGCGCTTACTCGCCATCGTGAGGTAATGGTGCGTTCTCCATGGACCTATCGAGATCCTCGACGCTTGAGTTCGCTTTCGGCTTCTTTCTTTTCTTTCCTTTAACAGGAAGATTGTCCGCTAGCTGCTCGCGGAAGGCGAGAAGCTGTTCCTGAAGTTTTTCGTGGAGGAAAAGTTGAAGTTGCTGCATCTGACGCTGTTCCTGCAGCTGCAGCTGTTGTTGTAGCTTTTGCGACAGGGAAGTTTCCATCTGGTGAAACATTTCGACGGACGACGGAGTGGTATTGGGAAGGGAGTTTGATTCCGATGACAGAGAAGCGAGATGCTCCTTGCAGGTGGTCGCTACCGCCTGACTTTCCGCTAGCGAAGCTCTTAGTTTGGCTATTTCTTCCTTTGCGGCTTTTATCTCATCTTTGGCCTCTTTCATTTCTTTAGTGTGTCTTTCTTTGATTTTTTCTATTTCTCTAATGTAAATTTCCCTAGTCTCCTTTAACTCCCTTGCGTGTGTCTCTCTGTCCTCTTTGAGTTGTTTACGGAGTTCGTCTATGAAAGTGGGGATTGCTATGTTTTTGTCTGCAGAGTTGGGATCACGAGCAGTGAGAGACGGAAAACAATGTTGTGACCAGCTCACCTGCGAGTTTGACGATTTCTGCTGCCCTGGCGCTGCTATATGCCTGGCACGGGACGTCGACCTCTGTCGGGATCTTGACCGGGATTTCGATCGTGTTCCCGCCCGAGAGGAGTTCTGTGGCTGGCGAATGGTGGGCCGCGATTCCCTTTGGTCTGCTGTTTTCTTGGATTGATTCCGGTATCTTTCGGGACAATCCCTTGCAGCCGTGAGGTGTTCGCCCTGGCATAGGGCACACTTTGGAGTGCACTCGTGATCTTGCGCAGGGTTGGCCGTACCACACTTTGCACACAAGTTCACGTCTGGTTGAGGGCACACGTCTGCGCGGTGTCCCACCGTGCGACACAGTTGACATACTTGTTTCGCGGAGCGGTACAAGTAACAGCGTTTTTCTCCGTCCATGTAATACACGACGAAAGGCACTTCTTCCCCTTCGAAAGTGATGAGAGCCGAGTGGGTAGTACCTAGCATTCTCGCATACAGGACTGCATGTCCTGGCGCGTAAAGTCCTTCCATCAGAGTCCTTACTGAGGTTCCAGGGGTTATGCCGTGGATGACACCTTTGCCCGAGTTGTCAGGCGTTGCTGCGTATGCGGTGACTGCGTATTCTTTCTCTCCAAGTTGTAGAGATTTGATTCCGATTAGCTTGATCGCGTAATCTCTGTCGGGTACGCTCGCGATGGCGATGTTTTGTTGTGGCTCTATTCTTACGATCATGGTTTGCGTGCACGTTCCGATTGGCTGATTACTCGCCCTTTTGATGCTGTTGGCGATTTGATCCGTCTGCCACCTAGCAAACGTAAAAGTTTCTCGAGGGCGGAAAATCACCTTGTAATCATCTTTCGGTAGCGGAGGGAGTCGTCTGTGCACCGGTGCGGATGCCGGTTGGGCGTGCTGCGTCTCCTGTGTCGTAGTTGACATAGATGTATTTTCTGCTGTTTTGCTCGGCGTGCATTTAGACTTCCTACTCTTTACTGTGATCCATGGATCGTCATTTTTCGGCTCTTCGGAGGATTCTGACGTTACTGGGCCGTTTTCTGACGTGTCCATGAGCACGTGCTGCTGGGGCGGCGTGTCCGCGTCCATGCTGTGTGCCAAGCGAGCGCTAGCCCTAGCCGTACACGTCGAAACAAAAACGTCGGTAAAGTCCGTAAGATTTGGTGGACTGGCCTGAGAGTGGTCTCGAAAGATGCCTCTTCACTTGCGGCGCTGGTTGACGTCGGTGTCAGGTCGATACGGCAAGTAATTCAGCAGATATTGAGGTGAAAAGCAGGAGCCCATGTGAGGCGCGTTCGCATAGGCCAACCTCGTCGTCTTCTTTTCCTTCCACTCCATGGTGTTACGCAGCTTCGCTGTTCCACTCCATGAAGATGGTCGAACAGCGAAGCTGCGTAACACCGAGTGTTACGAGTGTTACATGTGCATGTGTTGCACGGGATGCAATTGAGTAAACACAAGTCAACACAGATCTACAACAGGAACTTATATTGAAACGTTGCGAGGCGAGAAGAGGCAGCGACTTCCGACGCTACTCGATGACTGTCCAGTTCTCTCTGGTCTAAACCTACCGAGCCGCCGCCAGAGGCGTCAGCAGCAGTCACGGACTAGGGAGCCTACATCATGGACACAGCACGCGTTCGGAGCGAACGCGGGGAAACGCGGACGGTGTTGGCAGCAGCTCTACGCGTTGCAATTTATCCGAAAGGGCGCGCCGCACACAAACACCTTCTCTTATCCTCTCCCCCTTGCGCCCAGCGTGGCCTCTCATTGGTCGCCTCCTCCCCCAGCCCGCCTCTCCTTATCTGCTGGTCACGTGACCTGTCCTCTCCTGGTGCGGCTCTCAATCTCTTCTGGTCACGTGACCAGCGTGACGCCGGACAGACGGCGAAGGGTCTATTAAGAACAGCTTCGCTGTTAAAACGCTGACTCATTCAGGTGTACAGGTTGGGAGTGATACACTTCTCTCGCATGCGCCACGCTTTCCATTTTCTCGAATGGAGCGCACATTTGCATCTGCGTGGCGAACTCGCTTTTGTGTTTGTCTCTAACTGTAGTGCTGTAATAGCACTTATTATAGAGCGTGTGGTACTCCGCCTATATCCGCCTATATGCATAACGTTGCGAGCATTTGAACACAGTGTATACTCTGAAAAAACAGATGCGACAATACAAGCCAGTGTGGGCATGCTTCGCGAAAAATTGTAACCGACAAAAATTAATAGTTATTTAATGAAAATATAGCAATGGTAACAAGAAGAGAAATGAAAATGGAATAAAAGACAACCTGCAGCAGTTGGAAGCCGCACTCACAACTTTCACATGGCCCGTATGATTCTTAGTCATCCAGTAATTAGCTTAGTCATTACTTTTTTTTCTTTTTTTTCTTTTTCTTTCTTTTTTTCTTGCTTGTCTTCTCCTCCTGCATTATTCTACCCTTCATGTCATCTTAAACTCCTCACCTGATGTAGCATACCCCAAATGTAGCAAAGCTGACATCTTCAGCTTCCATTAAACTCTTTCTTACACTCTAGTGCCTTACACTCTAGTGCCTTACACTCTAGTGCCTTACACTCTAGTGCCTTACACTCTAGTGCCTATCCCCCACCCACTTTATTTGGCACTTGTTTGTGTGCGTGTGCTAAGCTAGCACAGGGACTGTTAGTCAACGCCACACATGGCCATGACGGTGTAGCATTCCTTCAATTGCAGGTGTCGCACGGATACGTGAACTTTTCAGCAACCAATGGGTCCATAAACTCGCCTGTGCTATCTTATGGCATCGAGGCACGCCAGAGTCGATACCCTCGTTGTCCGATGAGACAGAAGAGGTTGCACGGGTGTCTTATTTGCTCATATTTGGACGATTTCAGCGCAGAAGAGGCTCTCGAAGCTCCCTAGGTTCAGTGTGGTTTTTGTGAATGCATTGCAGGCATTGTTTAGCGATAACCATATCACACACTTAATAAGGGTAAAAATTTGGCTTCTTTGGTACGGCATACCGCCAGTAAAAAAAAAATGCACGTTCAAGTAAAATGCGAAGTAAAGCGCTAATAAATGTGTCGTGTTCTCCCACTGTCCATGTAGTTTCTGAGCTTTAGTTGAAATAAGCATTCAACAAAGCACGTTTGCTTGCTGTCCAAATCTAAGATGTCAAGGCGAGCTGTGAAGGTCCCACCCGTACTAAAGCTATTGACTATTGACTGCGCGAAACGACACGAACGACACAAAAAGGATGCACGGACA
The DNA here is from genome assembly GCF_013339745.2 of Dermacentor silvarum. Lineage (NCBI taxonomy): Eukaryota > Metazoa > Arthropoda > Arachnida > Ixodida > Ixodidae > Dermacentor > Dermacentor silvarum. The sequence goes on from NC_051157.2 coordinate 58,772,429, forward strand.
AGCGCTGTCCGTGTATCTTCGTGGACACGTATTTCATATTTGCTTCTTTCCTGGCATAGCGAACTTCCTTTGACGGTATGGATGGCTGCTTTCCTATTGCAGAAGAGTAATTTACTAATGCAGCATAGCTAAGCATACTTTATTAGCGTTCCTTTTAAAAAAGCGCTGAATAGTAAAGGGAAACATTTTTATTGAAACACTGCAGCCCTTGAGAAATGGTACGCAACATTTTTGCTTAATCCCCGTCCTTCGCAACAACGCTGACATTTATTAGAAACTAGAGCTAAAGCCAGCGTTTCTGACTGTCGCCAGAACAAGTAGAGAGATTTATTTGTGTTACAACTTGCAAGAGCTTTGTCACGCAAAAGTACATAGGAATCTGAGTCTGTGCTTCTGCCTCTGGTTATATTAGCACTCGCAACGTGGGTGGTTCGTTCCTCGATATTTGCTTAACCTTATAACGGTCGCTGCTCGAAGAAATCCATTTAAACTGTACAATGACCGGTCAGCCCTGTCCGGTAAGAGCCATGCGCCTTTCCCATATTTTTTTTTTTTTTTTTTTGCCTTGTACCCATCTCCGGAGTTTCTGGCGAAACAACTAGGAACGACAGTTCCTTTATTACGAAGCGGCCTGCCACGGCCAGCCGACGGTTCTTACACAAGAAAACTTTGTGCAATCGGTCATTGTATACTTGATGAATGCTTCAACCAATCGGGTGGTTGCCGAGGTAGCGGCCACGTGCCTGTCAGACAAACAATATTTCACTTATTGAACCAGGCGTATAGCAAATGAAGTGCGCCTGAAAAATGCACTAAACCAATCACTGCTTCGCAGCAATGAACGGAGGGAAACCTTAAAACTTAAGAATCATAAACCCGTGTTTCATTCAGCTTTTACGGGTACACGTACAGGTTTGAGATTTCCTTTTTTTTTTCTTTTTTTTTCTGGTATGGTACTGAAGCCTTCTCTCAGCACAAGCTTCCCTCGGTGTAATCTGTGTGTTAACTACATCAATTACTTCCACATTGCGGGTGACGGCATCAGAGCTGCAGTAAATGTGGAAGCATAAAAGGCTTAACTTAATATATAGGAAACATACCGGCTCTCTACGGTGCCAGTGAGGCGTGGGAATCAGATACGTTAGCTGTGGATCACACCGAAACAGCTAATTATCCAGAAAAACCCAGTCATGCGTTCAAAGTTCTGCATGTCCTCACGGACATATGCATCTTTATATATAGTGTGTCCCACATTATTGGACCCAAACTTTAAATATATGCAAATGCCACGTAGAGAGAGAGAGAAAATGATTTAATGAAAGGCAGGGAGGTTAACCAGGACTGAGCCCGGTTGGCTATGTATACCCTACACTGGGGGAAGGGAAAAGAGGAGAGAGAGATTAAGAGAAGAATAGAAAGTCCGCTGTTGATATCGCCGACGTAGCAACAGATCTGATGATCAATCAGACCGGATCATAGACGGTCACTCAGTCCTGTAGTTTTCAAAAATCGCAGCAGCGCTTTCGTGGCCTTTTGCAGCAGTGATATTCGAGGCCATGGTCCCAAGATCTTGCTCAAGGTGAACGGTCTTCTGTCTAGCCTATTGAGAACGTTGCAGAGGTCATGTCTTTTGTTTTGAAAAGATGGGCAGTAGCATAGTAGGTGTTCTATTGTCTCATCGACACCACAGGCATTACACTCGGCGCTATCAGCCATTCCAATCAAACACGTGTAAGCATTGGTGAATGCAACACCCAAGCGTAAGCGGCACAGCATTGTTTCCTCATTTCGCGGAAATCCAGGCAACAGCCACAGCTGCATAGATGGGTCGAGAGAATGCAACCGATGCTGGGTGAATTCAGTTGTATGCCACTTCTCCACTGTCATACTGTGCGCTAGCTTGCTTAGGTGTTGGGCTGCGTCAGTCCTCGATAAAGGCACAGAAACAAGATTTGCTCCTTCGTGTGCTTTCCTAGCAGCTTCGTCGGCGATGTCGTTGCCGGAAATACCGCAATGACCCGGCAGCCGCTGAAACACGACGTCGTGTCCTTTTGCGATCGTATGGTGGTGCATTTCTCGTATCTCCGAGACGAGTTGTTCGCAGGACCCGCCACGAAGAGCTGACAAAAGACACTGTAGGGCCGCCTTTGAATCACATAATATTGCCCACCGATTAGCCGGTTTGTTGCTAATATAATCAATGGCATCTCGGAGGGCAACAAGCTCCGAAGCGGTCGATGATGTCACGTGAGATGTCTTGTATGTGATGCTCATTGATCGTGATGGTATAAGCACTGCGCCGGTGGAGCTGGTCTGAGTGGAAGAGCCATCCGTATATATGTGGATTCGGTCAGAGTAGAAAGTGTGCAAGCAATCGAGAGCTGCTTGCTTCAAGGCCAAGGTAGGCAGGTCCATCTTTTTTCTTATTCCTGGAACGTAAAGGCGCACTTCAGGTTGTTTTAAACACCACAACGCTGAGGGTGAACGTGTCGAGGGTGTGAACCCCGATGGTAGGGAGGCACGATGAATGCTGACCACGTTAGAGAATGACGCCTGTGGTCGTCGTTCGAAGCTGAACAGAACCAAGGCGATATTGTTTGCCGTCGCTTGGAGATACTCAGATTATTTTTTTGCATTCCGCCTAATTGCATAACTAGTCATAATTAACGAATCAACTTCTCAAATATTATAACTAGATGAAAAGGCTCAGTGAGAAAACTGTAGAGCAACATGAAGAACTCCAGATACAGCTTTCTGATGCTCAATACGTGATACATAAAAGTGTTTTTCCGAGCATGAAAAACGCCCGCGAATACACGAAAAATTGCCGTGCGACTGGCCGCTCGAGGCACTTTGTTTTCACCGACGCAAACTCATTAGGTCTACGCCAAGAATAATTCAGTTTTCGACTGGGCACTCACAATTGGGCAGATCGCTGCTGACGCGATTGGTGCATGTTAAATGGCAATAACATTGACTCCCACAGTACGTGGGATCTGGATAATTTGATTATTCGTTTTTATTTGAAATTTACAAAGTTTAAAGTGTACGAAAGTCTCAAAATTTCAGATATTTCATCAGGTGAGGATATTGAACGTGTAGTGGGGATGAAGCAACGCACGCGGCAGTGGGACACTGTCTTGACTAGAGGTGCGAGTGGCGATCGCGAGCTGTTGACGCCGGCTGAGACTGTCTTTGTGCCCGTCGTGCAATCTTCCCGCCTGCCGTCCAACGGTAATAAACCCCCTTCCAAACGAAATGTAAGCAATGAAAACATATCAGCAAGCATCACACACGAACAGAAGTCGCAAGCACACAGATAGCTCGAATTTTCTTATCTGTTTCTGTGGTTGCCGTTATAGTGTTTATGTACCTGACAAACTTTTTGCCGTAATATTTTGCTCGTAAATTCTTGATGCCGACAGCTGCAAGTTTTTCTCGATGCTGCGCCCAAAAAGAGGTGCTTGCCAGTTAAGCGGTGTGCAATTCGATGAAAATTAGATTTATAACATATGGGAACGCTGGCATGATGAGCGGCATCGGAGCCAGCTGTGGACGAAGACGACGACGGACGCGCGAGCAGTGACGCAAGCCGCGTCTCGGCGCCCTTCGGTGCGGCCGACCAGGACTGGAGCCTGCTGGTGTGGACTGCGGGACCGAGCCGTTCCCAGAATCATTTATCGCACCAGCAAATACAAGCTTCATCGGGTCTTTTCAGTGGAAGACGCTGAGGTTATCATAAACAGCATAGATTGCTCATTTATTAGGGTAATAAGCCTTGGGTGTCTATGTTGGCGGTGTCCTTGGCGAAACTGCGCCGTTATGAAAAATGGCCGACATCGGCCGTCGTAAAGAGTAAATGGCATTGTAAAGAGTAAAATTAGTTCAGTGTTACACGTTTGGTAAAACGTGAAAGCGAAAGCCTGCCATCTGTGGAAGAATACGAAGACGGTGAACGCGCTAGCAGTGGCACCAGCGCGTCTCTGTGACCACGTGAACACAGTAAATTAGTGGCTTTGCAAAATAAAATTTGGTACATTTCGTTCTGGGTGGGAATCGAACCCGGGACTCCGGGATGCGAGATGAGCACGCTTCCCTGAAGCCACGGCTGCTCCATGATTCTGGCTTCCTTAAGGGTGTGCCTAGTGCGTGCGTGATTGCACACGTCACAAAGAGGCGCTCGTGCCACTGCTCGCGCGTTCGTCGTCGTCTTCTTCCAGAGCTGGCTGGCTCCCATGCCACTCATCATGCCCGCGTTCCCATACTGCCCTCAACCCTGCGAAGGCGCTGGAGGCACTGGCCGACTACCAGTTGGTGCGGCGATTTCGGTGAGTTCTGTCGTGCGCTCTGACGGACGAACCTTCGACGGATAAGGTACAAAAAAAATTAAGCAAGTGTTACACGTTTGTAAAACGTGAAGGCGAAAACCTGATTGCACACTATAGGCACACAGTTGCCACAATTCTTCGTAAACATGTCTTAATCGTGATAAAAGTGTGCCAAGAGTGCAATCAGGTCTTAACGTTTTATAAACGTGTAACACTTGCTTAATTTTCGTACGAAATGCGGGGTATTAGGCCTGCAATATAATGTGCGTGCAGAAAGACGATGGCTACGCTGCGACTGAGAAACATGGCATCTGACGTAAAAGCAAATTTCGTCCATCCAGGTGTCTGGTACACAACTGCGAACGCTACCTTTATTTGGAGTAGATACTATTATATTATTATTATTATTATTATTATTATTATTATTATTATTATTATTATTATTATTATTATTATTATTATTATTATTATTATTATTATTATTATTATTATTATTATTATTATTGCACCACGAACTGCCGCCTAATAACGAACGAAGCCTTCCTTTAAATAAACACAGCCTCCTAGCAAACTTACCTCACGCACTGCGGAAGATCCATCCATCGATGTCGCAGAAGTGTTTCACGGGAAAATGAGTGCATGATAACGCCAATGCTTAATTGCTCACTAAGCTTGCTGACGAATGTACTATCCACCCGGTAGCCCAGTGGTTATAGCGTCGCTCTTCGGAGCTTGAGCTTGCGTGTTTGACCACGGCAGCATTTCGATAGGAGCTAAATGCAAGAACTTAGATTTAGAAGCGCTTCTAAGAGCCCCAGGTGGTCCAAAATAATCCGCAGTCCCACATTACGATGTGCCTCATAATAGCATCGTAGTTATGGCACGTCGAACCCTAGAACTTAATGTTTTAGTTGATAGAAATCTGAAAATTGGTGCCAGATTAGGCATACCTGCTATATAGACATCCATTGACCATTAACTGGCTGGAACATTGCAATCGCGGCATCTTCCCCACACTAACTATCATCAGAATGCGATGTTGGGCTAGCTGGTTCATTCTTGAAATGTGGCTCTGGTGCAACAAAACTAAGAGTAAAGACAGAAAGAGCGCCAACTTGCAACTGAATTTATTACACAGAAACACCCATATTTTATACACACAGGATTGACATGCGCAGAACCATGCGCAGAAAACCGTGCGCAGAACCATATGCAGAAAAAAAGTTTGTACAAATCACCATAGTGCGTCTAAAAATTGGTACTCATTATTGTGCAATAAGATCAGGGATCAGGGAAATTATACAGTCGGTACTTTAAAGTATAAAAACAAATGAAATATTACGCAACAACTGACAGATAAAGTCGGCTTACTGTCGTCCTTGTGATAAACAAAATTCCGCAAATTAACAGAACTAAAAGAACGACAAAAATTTTCAGAGCAATGGCCAGAAATAAATCAGGTAACCCAGACTTTGTTTTCGGATTTGCGGTGGAAGCCTATAAGACAACCTGTGATTTTTGTTTCTAGTCTGTGTCCTAGTGTTTCTTGTAGTCTGTTCATGTAGCGGTTTTCTCTTTTGCGCCAAAACCAGTGATGCTATCTTTCAACTGGCCCTTTTACGTGTGTCTACAGCACACAAGTCCTTCAATAGCTATTTTTTTTTTTTTGGAACGTAGTCATACAGCACCATTCATTCTTGGAAAACAACCGGGATGTGCAACTGTTGAGAGGCTATTGGTGCAGTTCTTTTACAGAAAATTAAAGATCTTGTGTTTAAAACTGATCCTAGTTGTCTGTGGTAGTTGGCTGACTTTTATTTCTTAGTCAGTAGAACCACGGTACCTAACTATACCGAAATAAATATTCCTGCTGCAGATATATGCATCTGCGTTTGACCATTCGATATTCGCTTTGACATTCGATACTTACTACTCGCATTCGATTTGTATTTCAAAAAGTTGACAGCCCACCTCTACTAATTATTAAAAATTTTAAAGGCTAATGATAATATGAATTAAGTAGATGATGGTTAACCATTCAACATGTCAAACTGGTTTATGTGCCACTGAAAAAACAATACCATCTTCACCACACTGTTTACGAAGAATTAAAGTTCGAGGAAACACCCCGCGTTTCATTGTTTCAAGCTAACACAACTTGCGTAGATAAACTAAGGCACAACTTCGAAATTGGATTTGTCCTGAGCTTGTAGACCTCATGTACCACCCACTGGGCCTTACTGCCGACAGTGCATTGGGGGAAATTTTGTCTCGTCCTTTCCTTCTGGCTTAGTCAACGCTGTGTAAACTCGTTTAAATCGTAGCCACCACGCAAGTTACGGCACGCGTCTAAAGCCTCGAAGCGTGTTTTCAATCTCTGTTTCTCGGGAGTTCGTCTTCCGATAAAGTCGCCGGCTTCGAACGTTTCTTAATATAGCAGCCTAATTACTTGGCGTGGCACGAAGTGCGTGTTACCGCGCTGAAGCTAAAACACTACGCCAACGTGACTGGACAAGCAGATGACTTACAGTAGGCGTTATATTCGACTACGCGGCGCGTGTTGCTGAACTCCTCCGCTAAGCAAAGGTGGTTGCATGTATAATTATCTGCTGCGTCTCTGCGTCAAAACGCCAGCCTGAAGATGTACCACCAGACTCCAGATGCCGGTTGGCGCTTCTCTAAATCTCATAAGCGGGTCCTGTTTCTTGTACCGGGTGTTTCAGCAAAGACTTACAGTAATATTTAAAAATCATCTGTGGCAGATAACGAAATTCTAGTCCTTGAGCTGGCCTACTCGAAGAGTCGGACACTACTTGCAAAAGAAATCAAAGTGCCTATCCTATTATTTAACAAAAAAACTTACTTAGGTTTTTAACTAATTATCTTGCGTCCCATATTACACTTTAAAAAATTTAGCTTGTGAGACTGCAAGGGATATTCACTTGAAAAGAATTCTGTGGATGACATAATTTTCGAGATATGCGCCATCAAACTTGCTGTAAATGCTACTGTAATTGCTACTGAAGCCATGCCAATTCGGTTTTCGAGAAGGAAGTTCCACTAACCTTGCCCTGCTTTTCCTGACTGACTATATCAAGCGCTCTATTGATTCAGGATGCGTAGTTGGCCCAGTTTTTTTTTTTTTTGGGGGGGGGGGGGGGGGGGGCGACTTCACAAAAGCATTTGACACCATTAATCATCTCGTCTTGTCTAAAAAAACTCGAAGCATACGCTATTTCAGGTCCGGACCTCAAGTTCTTAAAAAGTCATCTACTGAACAGAAAGTGCACGGTATACATAGCGGGCTGTTTCTCCTCTACTAAAACAATTAACCAAGGGGTGCCTCAAGGCTCATTACTTGGTCCATTACTTTTGTTTACTTTACATCAATGATCTTCCTGACAGCATACACATGGCTCACTGCGTTTTATATGCCGACGATACGACTATTTTCTTTGGTGATACATGTACTAATGCTGTCGCTACCAAATTAAATGATGTTCTATGCAACGTGTCCAAGTGGCGCCACCAAAATTATTTACTTATTAATCCAAATAAATCTCAATTTCTTATTTTTAAATCACCTCAACGTAAGTTAACCTCATTACCAGGCATCAAAATTGACTCGCATTCCATAAGTGCATCATTCCTTGGCATTCAACTTGATACTAACCTTAAGTTCGTTAACCATATTGCTCACATTAGAAAGATGGCAGCATTCGGCATTCGTGCATTGTCTAAAGCACGATCATATTTCTCCCATCAGACCCTGCTTTGTCTTTACTTCGCTTTTATTTATTCTCATATCACTTATTGCATCGCATCATGGGGAAATACTTATCAGTATCATCTTTAATCCCTTCAGCGTTTACAAAATCGAGCCATTCGCATTATTTTTCACTGTCCTCGCGACGGCAGCGCCACTGCTCTTCTTCGTCGCAACAACAACTCATCTATTAATAACTTCTTTCGGTTTAGTCTAACTTTGTTGTTATATAAACAATTAAGAAATCAACTTGCCATCAATTTCATTGATTCTCATCTTTTAGTAAATTCCAACTGTAGTAGGTTTGCTGCTGACAATATTTTTTTCCTACCTAAGGTTTCTACCAATTACGGTAAATCATCTTCATCCTTCTGTGCGATCACATTGTGGAATCATTTACCCATGTCTGTTAAATTCAAAGTTTCTTTAATTTCATTCAAAAATTCATTAAAAGATTATTTGTTGAATTCTTGATGTTGATGCTCGTTAAGTTGTACTAGATTTGTGTTTTTATATACAGTATTTATTTCTCAATTTCCTCTTTTTTTGCTTTCATGCATTTTGATGTTTTCTATTCCTTTGTGCTTACTGTTATTTTTTACTTCATATATTTGTTCTATTGCCTCGCACTGCGTCTAATCCTTGTATTGTTTATTTGTAACCATCATCGAGGGTCCCGTGGCAGTCTTGTACTTTGGGACCCTCGTCTGTATATTTTATATGCTGTCATTAACATACGATGTGATATTAATAATAATAAACTGATTTGATTTGATTTGAAATATGCACTATTGTTCCACTTCATTTTTTAACTAAACGCCGTTTTATGCATTGAAGCACAAAAGTAACTGGACAGCCAATGCATTTCTTCGCAAAGCTTGGGAACTTAGGTCTGGAAACTGGTGCCGCCCTGAGAATTCGTTCCAATTGGATCTACCTTGCGAACTCCCAGACTACAATTTATAAATTGAAATGCGTGCCGTAAAGTAATTAGTTAAAACCTAATTAGTGAATTCTTCTTAAATATCCAATTGTTCATTCTGATCTCTCGCCCAGATAATGTCCGCGTGTTTGGGCAATCCAGATCAAGGATTATAATCACGCTATCTGCGACAGATGATTTTTAAATATCACGGCAAGTCTTGGCAAAAAACACCCGGTACATGACTTTAAGAAGGTCACTGCTGTGAATGCATTCGGTACAAATACATTCAGTACAAATGCAAAGAAGCTTTCAGTGGCTGCACAATGAATCAACGATGGCTGAGCCCAGTGAACTTGGCCAGTGAATAGTGGCCGCAGTGCGGCGACAAGCTCTATCAAAACAAGGTATGAAATGAGTTACGGGATCGTGCACTCCCCCACTCATTGTTGTATAAAGCGGAAATTTTTGTCGGTCTCTCCTGCGCATTCACACTGTAATAACTCAAATCCTCATATATTTTATTTTTTCTACAAACAAATAATTTTTTTTGCGCTTTCATGACGCCAAGGTTAACAATGTTGGTGCTCTTAAAGCACACATTGCGATTACCTCCCAACCTATATTTACATTTTATGTTGATATTCTATCTCTTTTGGTGTCTGTTTTAGCCAGCCTATCTCTGTTACGCATTGTATCTGTGTTTATTCCTCGTTTGTTTCTTTTAGCCGGCCAGTTTTTTTATAAGTACTTTAAGAGAGAAGGATTAGCAGGCTTCACCCATGTTGTCAGCCTATCCTGCCATGCACGCACATTTAATTTAAAAATTGGCAGCCGATCCACGAAGTGAATGCTGATGATGGAGCGAAGCTCCTTGGACGATTACGGCTGCTGCTCGAGTTTTCGCTTCGGGGTCTTGCTGCCGTTGCCGGCGTGCTGCTGCTTCTCGTGCTCGTAGATCGGGGTTAGCTTCGCGGCGTTGCCATTGGGCTGCCGCGTCTCGTTCTCGAAGTGTAAGATCAGAGTCACGACGTTTGCGCTTACGTTCGCGCTCCTGCATACTGCAGTGCTAAGTGTAGCGACAGCGGCGCGGCGCCGGCGCACCACCTGCGCGCGGTCGGTATGCGCGCCGCGTGCGCTCTGCGAACGGTTCTGCGCATGACGTCGTGCGCTTGCTCGGAGAGGGGTTTCGCAGTGGCGCCGGCGCACCGCAACACCTGTGCGTGGTTGGTATGCGCGCTGCGTGCGCGACGGAGAGCTACGACGACGACGGCGACAATGGACATCGTGAGAGCCTGAGGAGCTTCACTCCTAAAAAATTAGTAGCCCTTCCCCTGTCGAGAAAATTGGGGTGAGCGAAGCTTGTCATGTCTTTCTTCGGTGTTCCTCCAAACGAATTGCACTGACGAGTACCACGTTGTGCTCGAACCACAACCGGTCACACACACTGCAACTGGCTTCAAAGTTCCGGTTGAGAAACTTGCGTTGAAACCTGGCCTTCACACCGAGAAGTTGGCACTAGCGTTGCCGAGGCGTGCACCACCATTGTCGAGTTCCTGGAGGGCTAGACGACGCTGACGTATGGCCTCAACATCGCGCTCCCGCAAGTCGGGGTCGGCGGCTCTTCGCTGACGTTTGGCCTAAACATCGCACTCCGTCAACTCGGGATCGCGATTAAAGAACATATTCGTAATTTCACTTATAATTAGGACCAATATTAAGATTTTCATATTCAGAACGAATCACTGAAGCTATTCACTCTCAAGCCCCGGAAATGCCTGTTCGGCGTCGTTCAATTAACAGTGAAGTGACATCTGAGGGACGTATAATTCGTGTGTTGCACCTGTGCTACCATTCGCTAATTCTGCTACTACATAGAAACAAATACCATTTTAATTAGTATCACTTTTATTTCTCCAGCCAAGCTTATGAAAACGCAAATACCAAGCCCACATATAGAAAGTGATGTTAGTGTACTATCAAACGTTTTTGTACCCAATATTACTATACTGAAAAGCTGTGGCTGCAGCCATAATATGCAATTTTGACTTAGTCATTGCTACTTTGCCAATAGTGATATTTACCAAGAATAGTATTGCTTTCACAGACAGTACGAACAGAACGCAACGAAACCATGGAAACACATGTGAGTACGCAAGACATGGTCCACGTCTTTCCGTTCTGAGCATCAATACTTCTCCACGAGCACGCGAAGCTTCAGTGAAAGCGAGATTCCAACTATCTGAGTGTAACGTACCGGAGACCTCCGAAGATAAACAAAAATGGAGTGAGACCTGACAACAGAGTAAACTGTTTATAACAGTAATCATGATACACGTGGTCGTTTTCATTATCGACCAACCCATGGTATAAATAATGTCATCATGGAACTGAAGAAAACCCGGCTTATAAAATTTCTCTCTCAAGGACAATATGAATAAAGTTTGTTATAGTACATAAAAGCAAGGATGAACGCAAAAAACAAGCAAATATCACTGGACAATGGTCGAATACGCCATTTCAACGGCGCTGAAACCAGGAGACTTGTTCAAATGGTAAAAGGGAGCGTCCAATATACACATCAGTGAAGTGTGTCCACCAGGAACTTGTTTCATTTCTGAGAGCAATGGAGGAACCAACAATTTTCATGACTCAGCAGCGAGAATACACATGCGTAAAGCTGCCGCCGTGCTCCCCTCGATAGGCTAGCTGTGTGACACCTAATTTCCCAAGGGAGTCTGAATGTCTGACGGCGACAGCGGTGGCCTGGCACGTTGTTGTCGCGCTGCCGCGGCCATGTTTTGTGTTTTGTTTTTTGTGTGTGTTTGTGCGTGCATGTGTGTCGGCACAGTAACAACATGGGCTTATGTATCACCCATTGTGTTTTCTTAGCAACTCTTATCGATAGTTCGACGCAGTGCCACGAGAAGAAGAAATTAGAAAATGAAGCTGTTTACTACGTTCAGATGCATCACTTATATTATCATGTTAGTTATTGTTACTAGAAGATTATATCTATGTCTATATATTGTGAGACATTGACCGATGCGATGCCTTTATTTCCGAGCAGTCGCCCGAGTCAGAGTTGAAGCACCGCACGAGACAAAAGATGATGATGAGTCGTATGTACAGATGACGACGACGATATGAGCAAATAGCGCTCACACAAGATGATGAGTCGTTTGTACAGATGACGACGACGATATGCGCAAAATGCGCTCACACTAACTTCCCCCCCTTCAGGAAAGCGGTCAGGAAGACCGCAAGCTAGAAAGGGTAGGTACGGCGCATGTAGGGTTTCAGGCGAGATACGCGAACGATTTCCGTAGTGCGGCGGCGGCGGTCAGTAGCTGAGCTGACAGGAGTGACGCGGTAGTTAACGGCCGAAGTTCGTTGCAAAACGGTGTAGGGGCCGAGATATCTGTGGAGAAATCTTGCACAGAGCCCCGGTGCGCGAACAGGTATCCACAAAAGAACTTCGTCGCCTGGGCGGAACGAAGCAACGCGACGCGTCGCATCATAGCGAATTTTCCTTTTGTCCTGAATGGTAGCGGTGTTGGCGCGGGCAAGTTCATGGCACCGGGAGATGCGAGCGGCAAATTCTTCAGGAAGAGACGCGGATGGAGCAGCAGGTGCTGAAAGGAGTGTAGTGTCCAAGACGAAAGACGGCGCACGACCGTACACAAGGAAGAAGGGACTGTAATTGGTTGTACGTTGGACGGCAGTATTATACGCAAACTTCACAAAATGTAGGATGGTCTTCCAGTTGGTCTGATCGGGTCGAACATACATTGACATCATGTCAGACAAAGTTCGATGAAAACGCTCCGTAAGACCATTTGTTTGCGGATGGTACGATGATGTGGTCTTATGGATGGTGTCCGAGGCCTGGAGGACTTCACGTAGGACATGCGATAGGAACGTCTTGCCACGGTCACTCAGGAGGACACGAGGTGCGCCATGGCGCAAAACGATACTGTGCACGAAAAGCTCGGCGACTTCGGAGGCAGTACGTACGAGAGCGAAGAGCAGCTGTCTCAGCGTACCGCGTTAGATGATCCACTGCGGTAACGATCCAGCGGTGACCAGCGGGCGTGAGTGGGAGGGGCCCGTACAAGTCTATGCCCACATATGTCGGTATGTCTCTAGTATTGTGCAAAATTTGTTTGCAATGTGTGGTGAACAACTTTAATGCGTTTCCCACATAACAGTACACTACGGAATTTACTGCTGTTAAAGTTGTACTTCGAATGCAGTCCTAAAGACATCTCTCAGTTATTACTGAGCTTTGACACATTGGTGGCACTCCGTTTCAGGTTCAGGCAAACAAAGTACGTTGTTGGTAAACTTGACCGTGGCTGCGACATAAACATGACTGTGCCGTAAAGTAGTCTGTTCTGACACTATAACAGCGTAACTGTCAACATCTTGTAACAGTGTAGAAGGTTCAGTATCTGCGCAACCTCAGGGAAGGTCAGTGCTGGCAACGGCGGTGCCTTCACAACATTTCACGCGGATTTCTGTCATCGTCATCGCAGGCTGCACTTACTAGAAACAGTCATACGTCCCAAACCAAAACCTAATTGCAGAATACGAGCAGCGAAAAAAAAGAGGAAGAACGTACTGCGGTTGTAATACATGTGTAAGTGACGAGGACGATAACGACGATGATGATGATGACCATCTCGCAACCGAGCCTTTGCAATGCCCAATCTATGGGCAACCCGGATATGGCGTTAGAAAAAATGGCAATTTGTCCCAAAGGCCAACGCATTGACAGCGCGATAACGAAGATCACCGTGGCTCTTGGACACCTCGGACAGTGCTCGCATCTAGACGCGGGTGCTTCTTGTCGCAACGGAGCACGCAAGGTAGCTGCTGTTGGGCACACGGAACAGCGTTGCGGCAGCTATGAGGCGTCTTACAGCGTTGGCATGACGACGAGCGCCAGCAGTGGGGTTCCAGGCATCGCTGCTCGAAGGTGAGCGATATCATCTTCCTGGGGTTTTACGTGCCAAAACCAGTTCTGATTATGAGGCACGCCGTAGTGGAGGGCTCCGGATTAATTTAGACCACCTGGGGTTCTTTAACGTGCACTACAACGCAAGCACGCGGGCGTTTTTGCATTTCGCCTCTATCGAAATGCGGCCGCCGCGGCCGGGATTCGATCCCGCGACCTCGTGCTCAGCAGCGCAACGCCTTAGCTGACTGAGACACCCCGGCGGGTAGGTGTGCGAGATCAGACCGACGGGAAACTGTTGGCGTTCGACTGTTGGCGCGTAGTGAAATACTATATAATTTTTAGCTTGACGGTTATTGTCTGTTCCGCTCAGACCCGTTACACAGCAGCTCAGCAGGAACGCACATCGCTGATGGCCGCAGTGGAAGGCCGAACGCTGCACTGGTTCAGGCACCTAGACTAGTTACCGAGACGATTGAGCGTACCGTTGACGGCGCGTCCACTTCGATTCGTCGTTCTTGTAGCCAACCGCACTCCGCGTCTCTGGAGTCCAACGCGCGCGTGCCGTGCATGAGCCGTCGAGCGGGAAGGCACGACAACGGCGACGGCCATGCCGAAGGGACGAACGCGCCTCGGGCATCCGCATAATTGCTATGGCAATGAAAGGTAAGACTCTCCCGAGGTTTACCCTTTGCCGGGAGTTGATGCCTTGATCTCGCGGTCAAATGCCGCTCGCTGGGCCATTGCACTATGAACACGACGTACCATGTACAATGTTAGGCCATGAAAATGACGAAGCATAAAAGAAGTCGCAGTTTCGCCAGAAAGCCGAAGCATCGATTGCGATAGCAAATTAGTAGACAGCTATACGAAGTTAACATAGTAGTTTTATCGGCCGTATCAACTTGCAAACATTCCCTTACTGACTAAATTAACAAGCATGGTGTCACACGCGCACAAGCAAACATGAACACATCTACTCGATTACCGTGATAACTCTCTGCGAAAACGCTTAAGTGAGGAAGCACAGCAGCATTAGCGAGCGAATTGACCTTCGTGCTGCCTCTCGAACACCGGGAGCCCTCGGCGCGCCTAGACTCTGTACTCATCGCAGACCACTTTCAAGATATGGCTTTCAAGATACGCAGCAGCGGCCGGAGTCTATAGAACGAGCTGCTATTGTCGGCTCACCCTAATTCGTCGTGTGTGCCACGTCCCTTCTCTGTCCTTCGTCTTTTGACTGGTTTTTACTATCAGTATGTACCAACTGACCCAGACTGCTACTCTACTGCAAAAATCTAGAACTTGCATATCTCGCAACTCATGAAAATATTCAGCGCCCATGCTCCTACTGCTTCGAAGTTGTCCGCTATACCCGCCAGCGGCGTGAAATGGCATTACGACCATTTCTCTTCAAGAGGTTCACGCGGTTATTTCTTCAGATATTCCAACCTCTTCATGCTCAATAGCAAATAGCCTCTGCCTGGATGAAAGGGCTCGGAAGCCGGAAGCAAACATACTTTTGTCGGCGCTGCCTTTTGGTAGTGCGTCAGCACTGTGCACCTCCTGTGCAAGCAACGAATTTCGACGCGTTCTTAATTTTCTTCACGACCCACAGGGCAAATTCGAACGAAGCGGCCTGTAAATAGACATACACAAGAAGTTTATTTCATCGTACTACTCTCGATAGTAGCAGCTTTCTTGCGTCTGACCTCGCGACGCGTGTAAGTTATGGCGTTCTTTGCCGAAAAAATAAACCTATTTCTTCTGTGCAGTTTTGCGCTCGATATAGAATGTGAATCCCACCTCCACAACTCCAACTTGACGAGTAGTCGCTGGATCGCTCGTGTGGAAAATAGCACTTTGAGCTCTTCGGTTATTTCAGCACATCAGTCTTCGAGCCGTACAGCTGCACGAGTGGAAAGAAACCAACGCCTAACTTTTTTTTCTTTTTTTAACCAATGTTCTTGTTTTGTTTACCTAGTTTCTACAACAACGGTGTTATACTGTCGCGTTTCACTGGTTATTTTACGGTTATATAGTGCTTTAGCGACTGAGTGGACAACCAGTGGAATGCTTGGAGTGCATAGTAACCAGCGTGCAAAACTATGTGTACTGCAACCCGATACTTGCGTTATTTTTAGCTCTAAAGTTAGCCCATGAAAAAAGAACACAAACTGCAATCCAGGAAATGAAAGTCAATGTCACATTGCTCATGAACTACCAAAAGAACACATCTCAAGCTGTACGCGTAGAGTAGCACTTATCACAAAATATGTATTCGACATACGCTCCCCGCTCAGCAATTTCAACTACCTGTTCAGAATACGTGGTAACTTGGCAACACATTTGAACTACTGCAATTGTAAAGCGCAGGAAGTAATGGAACTCAGTTCCTCAGCAGACAGATGTCTGGACTCGCGATTTCAAGCAGAAAAAGAAGGCAGACTGACCAGAAGTCCGCCGTGCGTTCACTCCCCGTGAAAGACGCGCCCCTCGCGCCCTTTCACTCGCACATACAGCGTTCGGCGCGCGGCGACGATTTCATCTCCAAATGACGTCATACGGAACCTCACGGCGACGGCGACGGCGACGGCGACGGCGACGCCGACGGCAGAAATCTGCTTTTGAGTGTCCATATAATTGCTATCGCAATAAAAAATAAAATAAAAGGAGGGGGGGGGGGGGTCGCAGCCGGCGTGCTAGCTTGCGTTCAAAATACGCGCGCCCAAAACCGAAACCGGAAGTGATGTAAGTGATCGACACCGACCGCTTGGCACGCTGCAGTCAATTCGGCCGCTGGGCCCTATGGGAGTGTCCCCTCTTGTTGAATTCCTTTCTCTATGGTGTTGGCTTTACGCATTCTCTCCTCTTTCTAGCATGCTACGTCCTGTCCTGGCTGTTGCATGTGAGTACAAAAGTAAGCGCTGTAGATTTTACAATGCTTTTGCGGGGGCTAATGCGTAATCACGCGCGCCCAGAGGGCATTTTGTCAATGGCCAGGGAGTTCCATAGTGCATTGTGACTACGACAAGAGAGCTCCAGGGGGATTGTGGTGACGCCTACGAAATTCTCGATGGCAAGGGCTCACAGACGTCTCTCCCGCGTCGCTACCACGTACTCAACAATCCCTCCCCCCCCCCTCCCCCCGCCAAACGGGGAGTAGGAGACAGCAACAGGAGCAACAGCAGCGGAAAAGTCGAGAAAAGAGGCAAAGAAGGCTTCGCTTTAAACACAATAACGCTCTGCTGCCGAATGTTTCCATCGTTGCTTGCAAATTTCGCTCCGCAAAAGGGCAAGAATACAGCCAATGTGCCCGATCTGAAGAAACCTGGAGTTGTTTTAATCGTTGTGCAGGAACCACGTTACACAAACAAATGCGAAATCAAAAACGTTTAGTGAACCCAGCGCTTGCCATGCACATAAAAAAATGTCACAGTTTCGCCCTAAGGGCGAAGCAATGAATGCGATAGCAACAGAGCAATGTCATACGAAGTAAGGTGAGCGGCTCTGGTAGCAACAACACGCAGAACTGTTGTCGACGCCATCGGCGTTTTGCCCGCGTTAGCTCAAAATGCGTGCGGCGTTGGTGACTGTTGCTGGAGCCTCTGATATAAATAGGCACTTGGTGCCGCAGCTAAACGTCGGCTCCCTTCCCTCCCCCTCCCCCACGGACTCTCGCGCGTCTGAAGAAGGCGCGTTTGCTCTACATATATGGTCATTGTAAAGGAGAAAAGAGACGCCTACTTCTGCAGCCCTTAAGCGAGCACGGCGCAGAACGCGCGTTTGTTCTCCGCCGTGCGTTCCCTCCCTGTGAAAGCGCGCGTCCCTCGCGCCCTTTCACTCGCACATACAGCGTTCGGCAGCGCGCGGCGACGATTTCATCTCCAAATGACGTCATACGGAACCTCACGGCGACGGCGACGGCGACGGCGACGCCGACGGCAGAAATCTGCTTTTGAGTGTCCATATAATTGCTATCGCAATAAAAGAAGGCAGATTGACCAGAAGTAAAATATGGACAGCTTTAGGACAGTGAACTGTCAGAGAAAGATTATTCTCTTTTGCCCGTCTTTCATATACGTATAATCTATATAGGCTTAAACTTGTGCCTTCACAGCTGCAAGTACTTTTAAAGTCCCCGGCCGGGAGTTTTATCAACCCATTGTACTAAATCGAAAATGCACAATACACTGCTTCAGGTATTAGCCGCTTCAAGGAAAACCTTCCTGATAAATGTCTCCCAGGTGCCAGACGCCCTCATAAAAGGAACGACTAGAAATAACCCCTCCTATACCAGGAGAACAGATCAACACGCATAAGCGTCAAAATAAGGTGATCATCAGCGCATATGAAATACCCGTCAAATATTGGTTAATGACGCATTCAGGCGGATATTGTCAGCGGCTCAATAGTCGGTCGTCTCTTGGCAAGCATCGCAGCAGACGACAACTCCTCGTGTGGCCATTGCCTCAAACACTTACCGTAAGTCACTATTCGAAAAGCAAACAGGCCACTACCTCCACCACTCCCTTCTTTTAATGCCATGCTGACAAACAAGGCAGCAATTAGTTGAAGCATAACGAGGCACATAAAATCTGCTATAGTGGCCATAACAATAGCATGATGAATGTTTTTTTTTTTAACTTCTTGCTCAGTCAGCCTAAGGGACTTGATAATATGAGAAAGTAAAAATTGGCCGTCAGAGATGAACATCAATGCCTCGAAATGATCAAGCTAAAATTGTCTTCTGCCGGTTATGTTGCTTTCCCGGAGTCTAGTTCTCAGTATTCGTGTCCCTTAGTGGATTCATGTCTCGATTACTTCATTGCAGCAGGTTGAGATAACAATGTAAATTTTACTGCAGGAAAAGTTGATTTATTTCGCTTATGCACGTCATCACATGTTATCGAGTTCTCTTGGAGCACCCAATTTTTTTGAGATTTCTCGATACTAATTCGAAAGGCAATTTTCAAAAATTACTCTAGGAAATAACGACGTACCCGTGAAATAACGATGTGCCAGTCAAAAAACATCGCGTCCTCGAAGTCCTATAAGATTTAGGTTGCGTGGGCTACAGGGCGCAAATAAATGTGCTTGACACGCGGTTTCTTTGAACTCAGGAGGTTGCCGGCGTTAATACAATACCAGTCTTGTAAGATAATACATTGGAAGCTGTTTTGACAAGAGTGAGTATGTGTCCATACGTGTGCGTGTTTCTGTCTCTACAGCGTATGTGTGTGCGTGTGCGTGTGTGCGTGTGTGCGTGCGTGCTTGTTATATATCAAACTGTTCATATCCATGCACGCTTGAACTCGTGTGAAGAACTTCGTATGCGTTCGTGTTCTCTTGCTGCAATCAGTGTTTCTCGGTGCTCCTAGTGATTTTATCGTGCTTGTCGTGTAATATGACGTGATATAATAGGCGCCCATCTCGCCTATATTATCATGTTATTTTAGAGAAGCTACCCCTTGTCGGAGAAGCTAAAGCCTTTTTTACGTTCTGCAACTTTCTCTGCCCACTACTGAAATGCCGCAGCGTTTTCTGATTTACGTAGCACCGCAATTCCTTCTTGCTCTTACATATTGTGGTAAATCAACTAACTTTACTTTAGCCGTTGCACTCATTTTAACCTTTCGCCGCTTTTCTTACCACGGCCACACAACACCACTCCGACCACTTCTCAGAAGAACGTGCATCCACGTGCATATTGATTTCACAACCTCGAGCGAGTTCACATTATATGCTCCAACAGAGTTCGTGGCATTTCGAAAGCATACAGCAAGATTACTTGAAAGAGTCACGTTTTGCGTAACAGCGATACGCAATTTTGGATGCATACAGCCACCATCCATCTCTGGTTACTGCCAACAAACAAACAAACAAACAAAATGAAACGAGATGCACCGTGCACACGTTATTCGGAACGCGCAGCTTGGACGTAGGAGTAAGATAGGGAGGAAGGGCTGTACCAAACACAATGCATATATGTGAGCAACGGAAAACACAGCTTTAGCTTTACGGCAGACACACCCGTAACCGAAGAACAAGTTTAGCGACGCTCGTTAACGTGAATATCATTAAGGACTAACTGTCGTCAGCTTAAGCGAGGAAAGGTATAGGCGAGCACGGCACAGGTGCTTGTTAGCAGTCTGGGGCTCTCGATGCTTCGTGAGTTCGCAGCATTAACGAAGTTTTGCTAGCGTAGTGCTTTCGCTTTGCGTCGAGTCTCCCGCCAACAGTGCCTCGTCGAACGTGAAAGCAGCGCTCTTGCACACTCGCATATGCCGCACAAAGCTTTGAACTTTTGTTTATTAGCACGGCTTACGAGATAGGAGAAGATCTCCAAAAGCGAGCAAATATACCGGCTCCTCTACATCGAGTTCAGCTGTAACTCTTTTCAGTTAAAGTCCGCACGCCGGTAGTGGAAATGCAAAAGAAGAAGAACAACAATAGAATTTTGTTCTTCTTCTTTTACAGTAAAGTATTTACAACTCTGAATTGACAATGCCGATTTGCTGACAAGTGAGTGCCACATCAACCAGCGCTTTGACGTTTTCTTTTTTTTTCCCCGTAATTATAACATATTCGAATTCATTCGTTCGCGAATTCATTCCAACGTGCGTGTGTAGCCTATATGTGTCCGGACGATGGTTCGTCGTGACAGGCACGTAAAATATCACGAAACGAGGTCGCCGCAACTAGCAGGTATGTAGCTTGCGTACGGTTAAAGTTCCTCTTATAAAGGACGCCATCCCGGAAACAAAATGAAACTAGTGAGCGTGGGAAACTTCGAGAAAGGCTTGACGTGTGCCCTTCCAGGTAGTCAATGAGAGGGCTGAGCTCCAAGTCATCGCGCTGTTGTTGAGCCATGTCTGTTGTTGATACGGCAGAAAGAAAAGTGTCGTCTTCTTCAAGGTCAGCGGGGGCACTTCCGACTGGGGCACGTGAGAGACAGTCAGCGTCGGTGTGTTTGCGTCCTGACTTGTGAACGATGGTGACGTCAAATTCTTGCAGTCGAAAGCTCCATCGAGCCAGGCGACCTGAGGGATCTTTGAGATTCGCAAGCCAGCAAAGCGAATGGTGGTCGCTGACTACTCTGAAAGGGCGACCGTACAAGTATGGTCGAAACTTTGTTATGGCCCAGACAGCGGCTAAGCATTCTTTTTTCTGTGGCAGAGTAGTTTTTCTCGGCAGCGGATAACGTTCGGCTCGCATAGGCAATCACACGCTCTACGTCATTTTGCCACTGAACCAAGACAGCTCCAAGGCCGACGTTGCTGGCGTCTGCGTCCAACTCCGTGTCAGCGTTCTCGTCAAAGTGACCGAGTACAGGTGGGGCCGGGAGAAGGTTTCAGAGGGTATCGAATGCGACGCCCTGCTCCCGACCCCAAACAAACGGGATGCCTTCCTTCGTAAGGTGATTGAGGGGTCCAGCAATTTTAGAAAAAATTTTTACAAAGCGTCGGTAGTACGCACACAGCCCCAGAAATCGGCGTAGAACGCGCTTATTTGTTGGCACGGGAAATGTGGCGACGGCGCTCGTTTTCTCGGAGTCTGGGCGGATGCCGGCACGGCTTACAACGTGACCTAGAAACTTGAGCTCTTCGCACCCAAAATGACATTTCTCGGGTTTTAGAGAAAATCCGGCTGTTCAAATTGCCTGAAGAACTGTCTGAAGGCGCTGGACGTGCTGTTTAAACGTGTCCGAAAAGACCACCACGTCGTTGAGGTAAACGAGACCCGACTGCCATTTCAGCCCAGAGAGAACCGTGCTCTTACTACTGGCCACGTCTCGCAAAGACTGAAGCAGTACGTTCGCACATGTCGCGGCTTCCAACGACGTAAGACTCCACCTGTGCGGCCAGCAGGACTGCTACAACCAATAGCAATACTGCAGACGCGATTTCATCAGATTGGTATGGACTTGCTGGGATTATTCCCCACGTCTTCGTCAGGCAATCGGTGGATTGTGGTCGCTACCGATTACCTAAGCTACCGCAGCAGACATCGCCCATTTTTTCGTGCACAGCATCCTCCTCCATCACGAAGCGCTAGCGGTCGTCATTACTGATCGTAAGACAGCTTTCACCGCCGAGATGCTACAGGAAGTCTGCGCATCGCAAAACGACGGCTTATCACCCCTAAACAAATGGACTGACTGAACGCCTGAAAAAGACAATCCCGGATATGCTGTCAATGTATGTAGCCATTGACCATAACAACTGGGACGATAGCCTTGCTTACGTCACTTTTGCGTACACGACCGCAATTAAAGAAAGTACAGGCTTCACACCTTTGCGCTTAGTGCACGGTCGAGAGGTCACCACGATGCTCGATGCCATGCTCCTTCCCGACAACTTGGGAATGTTTCACACGGATGCGGCCATGTTCGCCCAGCGCGTCGAGGAGGCCCGTCAACTCGCGTGATAACGTATTCAGTGTCGCCAAACCGCAGACTCGCCGAGAGGTTGCCTACAATCCTGGCGATGAAGTGTGGGTGTGGACCCCCATCCGACAGAGCGGCCGGTCAGAAAAGTTGCTGCGTCGCTACTTCGGTCCCTACAAGATTGTACGGCGACTCAGCGACGTTACCTACGAAGTTCTCCCAGAAGGAACCCAAAAAAACTCCCGTCGGCTTCCTCAAACTGAGGTGGTTCATGTTTCAAAACTAAAACCATATTTTTCGCGCCGTGACTCGACCGTCGAGTGATACTACATTGACGACTTAGCGTCGTTCTTCTTGTTTTTTTTTTTTTATTATTGTTTTCGTTGTGTCCTGTGTTTTTTCTTTGTTTTTTTTTTTTGTTCCTTCTTTCACAGCAGCAGATTGTTATTTCGTGCTACAACACATTTCTTTCGTTGATATTGTAACCGTCATTTCTTATATATTGTTTTACTCTCATTTACAGCATCGAGACGATGCTTCTTTAAGAGAGGAGGTAATGGCACATTCCGTCACATATGAGCCATCCTCTGTGGCACGTACACGCTTGGGGGTCGGAAGAAGAAGAGAACGTTTTTAGTTTGGTCTGGTTCCGGTAAAGACGTGGACTCCTGGTCGTCTCTGTTGTTTCGCCCGCGACATTATACTATAGCAGCATAGCGTAGTATAGAAGTATTACGATGCAGTATTATTATGGTAGCATAATCTACAGTATAGTGATAGCATGCGTCCTACAAGAAAATGTGGAGTGGATTGAGAGACAGTCTAATGAAATTGGAGATGTTACTTTGGCGACAAGCTTTGCGTTCTATACTCCATGGGAGATGTTCAGGCTTGAAAGAGAGTGAGGTAAAAAAAGATCCCGACAATTATGATACTCCCTAATACGAAATTTCGCGATATATCATCTGGCACGGACAATTGGTCTCATGCAGCACGTTGCAAACGAAGCGAAGTGTGGCGCGACTGCCTCACTAATCTGGAGATCGCGATAGCCAGCGCGTGGGTGACGCGTGGGCGCGATTCACAGTGGCCTCCGCCAACACACCTCCCAGACCACGCGCGCCACTCTGGCGCCATCTCGTAGCCAACGTCGCACAATTACGCTCTTCTTCTCACGCTTTCTCTATACCCTCCTCCGCTTTTCCCCTCGCGTCTTCCATCGCCCGCTGCGCTACGCGGTCGCTTTTATCTTTCGCTGTGCGCGTTCGCTCGGTTACGCCGCCGCCCCCGACGTTCGCCGCAGGAACGGGCGCCTAAGAGCTGTGCTCCAATACATAGCACTCACCCTCACTAACATAGACTCGCTTGCAGCATGCACTATAGCACATAATTACACTATAATTGCACTACAGTTTCACTGCCGCCTCTATGGCGTAGTAATCCTATAAGAGCGTTAGTTGGGTGCACTTCCGAGCCAGGACCCTGCTATGGTCCGAGAATGTCTCGCAGCTCGACTCGCGTGTTGTGTCACATGTTTGGAGACTTCCTCAAGACATAGCACGTAATCGTACATAATCGAGTCGCTTGCTTACTCTGAAGGAACATTACCGTCACCGCAAAATCTGTTCAGTCTCAATAGGCTCCACACATTTCATTGAGTCCTGCATTCAACATCAGTCAATGAACGGATTGCCTCGTAAGCCCGTCGCCGTCATCTATACTTCCTGTTCATCCGGCCCTCCTTGTGGTGTTTACGTGACGCAGTCGTTATTAAATGCAGCTCGCGTGCTTTCGTTGTAAGCCACCTATGAAATATTAGAACTGCATTTACGTGAGGAAGTTTTCAAGAATTCTGCGTCGCTTCAACAATCTAATGCCCTCGCACTCGTAACGCCACTTGGTTCGGTGCTTCAGCTAACCACGTTACGATGAAGACGCACAAAATAAGTTGCTTACTCGAAGCTACCAACTTTATTATATAGGTAACAACAAATTTTCTCGTGTCGTGCCTCCTGGAGCAAAACCAGCAGGTTGCGCTTAGCGTGCTTGAAACCGCCAGCAATATCTTGATTGCCATGACTTTTTCAAGATCAAGAAAAGTTACGGGTAGCAAAAAGCAATAAAAAAGCCAGACAACGATGGTGATATAAGCAGAAATATCTCCTGTGATCTGTGTTCTCAAGCGGCAGAACAACAATGTTCAAGAATATCGTTTGCCGTTTTAAACTCGCGTAGGCTTGCTCCTAGCATGTAATCTTATGGAGTGCTCTTCTTCTCCGTACATTTGTTTTGCGCTGCAGCAACCAGCCTGCTTGGAGCTTTTCTGTTTCATTTCATAGCCCGAGCGAATGACAGAAATGTACCCGGGGAATAAAAACAGCACAAGAGCTTTTTTCCCAACTAAGAGAACATATTTTTCCTACGCGAAACACAAGATAGTTACTGAAGCAATTGAAAAAACTTTATCCACGTCAGCTAAGGAGCCTCGTTTGCTCCGAAGAAAGTCGCAATGAATAAAGAGCAAATTCAGTGTCCCTACGTAGCCAGAAGAGCTTCCTGCATATTACAAACAGACCTCATTAGCTTATCACTATGATTGAATTCCATTTACGCTAAAACACGAATCATACCCACGCAATAATATATCAGGTCTGCAGGAACGTATTCTCATGATGAAAAAATAATGGTTAATCCCTCTTTCGTAAGAATTGGTAGGACACGAAAGTGAAACGTGTCTTCACAGAACGTGCAACAAGCTGTTGCATGTTTGCTTCGTGACTCACGGTCGGCTGCAACGTAAGGCGCACGATTTGCGGGCCGGCGACCGTGTTGCAGGTTTGCTTGGTGCGCGGAGTCCTGTTGGCGAGCGGCCTCCAGCTGCCGAGTCGCTTCGGCGACGGCTGTACGAGCATTCTCGTCCGACTCCATAGTGTCTTTGGCAGCCAAATGAGTTGCGACGCGCTGATCTTCAGCAATGCGAGTGGCAGAGTTCGCAGCGTGCGCCGCGAACACGCGAAGGAGTTCTACTTCACGCGGGCGTGTCTCTCACCGGACCAAAGCGAGATTCGCCCGTCGACGCCACTGCCTTTCTGCGCCGCTTAGCGCAGCAGTTTTCTTAGTTTGTGCCATTGCAAGCGAAGCATTAGGCGGCGTGTAACTAGTGCTGATGCATGTTGAAGCTGTACTCCTAAGGTGATGAGGCGCCACAGGCTAATCCGACGTAAGGCTTTAATCCTACGCGAAAGACAAGCCATGTGCGGAAGGTGCCAACACGTGGCTATACCGCGTTGGAGCCTCCGCTGCGCTGTGACTACCGAAGCGCTCCCTGTCGGCGCTCGTTCATGTCCCGACGCAGTACTTCGCTTCACCGCTCCTAGATGGCGGCTCCATCCTTCTCAACAAAGCATATTTTACTCGATGGTGACGAACGTCACATTCGTTACATCCATTACAGGAAGCTCATCGCGGACCTGCAGGGCATAAAACACTTCCGTGTTAATAAAGTTGCGGCAGAACTCACCTATCGATGCATTTCGAGGGTAATGAGATTAGAATTCGAGCAATGTAACGTCACCTAGTATTTCTAGAATAGTGTTTAATTAACATACGTAGTGGTCATTTCGAGAATTTCGTTGCTTCGACTATAGGCGACATACTCCGCAAGCGTCCCACTTTGCGATGGCACTGCCTTGCCAAGGTCGCCCGTGAGCATGGCAGCGTGACGACGAATGTATGACGCCAACGTAGTGACAACGATGGAATGACGAAGAAGAAATTACGTTGATAGAACGACAATGGTGGTGTCACGACGACCCCATGACGGCAATGGTATGACGAGGACCATCTAACCATTGCTATTTGCTGATATGCTTGCTTCTACAAACCAATTTCGGTTTCAGTAACCAGCATGTGTAGGTGTCATGAGTGGTGACGTCACGATACATTATCTCGCTTCTTACGGCTATCGCTGCGGCTTCCACACGAGAGCACAGCGATAAGAGGCGAACGCAGCACCTTCGTTTATTTTGTATGAAGAACGTCATTTTAGCTACAGCCTTATTTCACATGGCGCAGCAAATTTTCATTTCTGCCATTACGTTATGATAATGGTGACGACGCCAGGGCCGGTATATTGTAGCGATGCCTTTAAAGTAATAATGCCTTTTCGCGCTTATCGCGCTTTGTCAATGGTCGGAGCGACGGTCCGCTCGCGTTATCAACGGGATTCGCCGGCCGTGAGCGGTGGATGATAAGACTAGAGTAGAATAAGTCATAATGCCTCGCTACACAATCGCGGCCCAGGTCAGGCATTTGAGACAACCGTAGTATCGAATTAATGTATCTTATAACTGTTTCCCAACCTTCATACTGGCTAAGTGTAGTCCTTTTGCGCGCGAGAATAGCATGTTATGGTTTATTTACTTGGAAAGTTAGTGTCAAAATTTGTTCATTATATAGGCAAGCTTCGTGTTAGATCTTGCGTTACACGCGCAACTTCAGGAAAATTCCGCCATCATGACCGTCTTTGTTCATTTCCTTTCAGCTCGTCAGTTATAGCTTGTGCATTGTAAGCCCTCTCAGTTTTAATATATATCCTTAATGCGTGCTACCATGCAAAGGCAGCCCCGTTCTTCTTCAGGCTGGTGGCTTGTGGCGCTCAAGTTCACAGCGTCGCGGTGACAGTGCTTTCAATGAGTGCCTAGCAACCGCTGTTATGAAGGCACGGCGAAAGAATTTACAAGAAACAAAGGAGACGTTGTAATAGCGGAGAAAGGGGAGCAACTGAATTCGAAAGGGAGAAAAAGAAACTATCCCGCTTAGCGACACCACGTGATTAGGTCACATTTCGGGAATTACATAATTTTCGTAATTGCCTCGTAAGACGAAACGCAGTTGTGCGGAAAGGCGGGCTCTTCTTCTACTTCATTCTCCGCTCTTAAGTGGCATGCATTTCGTTGCAGGCTTTGGAGCACTTAGTAAACGGCTGCCACCCAAACCCCCTTTTCAACAACCATTAATTACCACGTCTCAGCCTAGGGTGTTTCACACTTCAAAGGCCTCTAAAGAAAAGTATCGTCTAATGTTTTTGTTTTCTTCAAACACCGCTCCTCTCCCTTTAGAGTAACCCGGTCTTTACTAAACACCTGCTCTCGTCATCCTCCCGCTATCTCTTATCCCGGTACCCGAATTTTCTGCCCTCTCACCCACCCCCTCTTTCTTTCCTGCTCTATTGTCCTTTTTGCACACTTAAAGGGACTCTCGTCAGGTACAAAGAATAGGGACAGAAAATTCCGCATATGTGCTTGCGCAGCGGTTAGACCCAGCGTCATCTAGTTAAGATTCCTTCGGGCGTGGTCTCCGGAGGGTCAGCTCTCTTTACGAAAGCGCCTCGCCTTCAAAGACAGGGCCACCATAATGAGATTCCTTAAGTAAGCCTGTTCCCAGATGCGAACGTGGGCACGCGCGCTAAGCACTGATTTTCCTTATGACCCACGTGTAACCAGCCGCTGGTCCTTGCGGTTGCCCATTAGACGGGAAGCAACCAGCTATGTGGTTCCTTGCCGCAAGAGAAGGAACAGGCTGCGACATCCCGGTGACAGCAGTGTTCTGTAGATTGTGTTATAGTCCACGTAAGGATGAAAAAAAAAGAGCAGCAACAAAAGCATACATCTCGGCGAAGTTACGGGCTCGCAAGGAGTCACATTTTTCTGATATTTACGTGAGTGTGGTAAAAAGAATTGCGTGAGCTGGTTTCTGAGATCTGTAATTGGGGGATTCTTGTAGAAAAAAAAAACGGAATAATGAGGCAGCCGTAAGTCATTTATTTATTTTCTTTTACTCCTGCTCAGAATAAATTGCATTTCTGGAAAGGAAGCGCCGCGATTTTATAGTACGATCACTTTTTCAATGAGAAATATTCTATGCGTATATATCAGCTAAAACTGTAACAGGTTTGGCAAGAACACTGATACACTGCGACCTCTAGGCACCAAGTTAAAACGTTATGCTGGTCCCCATTCGGGGCTTTTGTTACATATAACTTCCTTTATCAATCTTTCTTTTTTTTCTTTTTTTTGTGCAATACGTACACACATCGTAAGCAAGGAACCACTTTTCCGAAGCACCAGTGATTACAAAAGTAATACAATTATGTGAATTCGGCACTCTTTCTTTTTTTTTTTCTTGAGAGATTCAAGCCATAATGGCAAAATGTCTTATTTTACAATTTAGTGGTGCGGGGAAGTGTATATAGTAGTGATGCGTGCGATTTCATGCGTTTCTTAAGAATTTAGCCTTTATAGAGCCCATTAGAGGGCAATATAAGTCTAATAAATGACATCTCTAATCTCGACAATAAATGTGGCGATGGTGTGTGTGTGTGAGGGTTTTTTTTTTCGTTTCTAGACGGCGATACGAATTGAAATATATTGCTCCACTGAGCTATACGAATGAAATCTCATCTTTACCACAGTACCCCGCCAACATTGAAAATAAGAGACTTCACGTAGTATACAAATGTAAAGCAACATCGATTTAATGTGAGCCTTACCAAAGTGGCTCTGACATTTGTCATGCATACTTGTTTAAAGAATAATTTTTTAAAAAAACTACGATATGTGTAAACTTATACAATACCCACCATGAAAAACAAAAGTTGCACTTCATTTTCTTCAATGAAATATGTACTGTATCTGATCGGTTCGCGACGGCACTGCGGCGGAAACTGGACGGTGGAAATATTTTCGCGTCATTTAGCTTCTCTTCCTCAACGTAAATTATCGATTATTCCAACCCAAATATGAAAGAGCATCATCTGGAATGGGCCGCTTAACAGTACACTCCAAGTCAAAGTTATTGTTAGCGTAAAAAAAGAAAATTGAAGACGCTTGGAGAAAGAAAGCATTTGTCAACATAGTGAGAGAAAGACCACTCGAAAGCGTTTTAGACATTTTACCAAAGCAAGCGAGGACGCTTTCATTGGAAAAAATATACTCATTAATATCAGCAGTTTACTTCGCATCGTTTCAAATCTTCTTGTTCTTGTTTTTCTTCTGCTTGTTTGAGCCTGATTAATGTTATTCTGCATTGTTGCTAATCGACAAAATTGATTATGTTCATCTCCGCTATAGAAAACTAAGGGGTTTTAGTCGAAAGCGTTTGGTCTCGTCCCTTCGAGACCCTTCTGAAGATCACACAGGCTATCAAGCACGAAATTGTTCTTTTTTGAAACATATTGAACGGATATTTTAAAGCAAGCAACATCCGGCTGTGATGGAATATCATAGTGGCTCGTGTATAAACCTAAAGCCTGTATAATAGTGCATAGTGCTTTTACATAAATGGGTAATTGTCATTAGATTATTGTATTGTAGTTCTGTGAGGGACGTCGTAATAGAAAGGGAAGCAGGGAGGAAGGGGAGGCGGGGGCTACAGAATAAATTTTACTACCTATGATTCTCTTACGCGTACCCAAAACACAGTACCAGGGCGTTTTCTTCTTCTTTAATCAGAAGCATTCTTTGTCTCATTCTTGGCACTTTGCGGTAGGTAAGTTCTTACCTTACCTCGCTTTATTAAAAACAAAATTTTAGAGTACGCTTAAGCTTCGCCTTTAAGAGTGAAATGCAATAGCATTCAAAGATCGCTGACTGCTTCTCACGCTTCCCGGCAACTGCAGCTTATGTAACCGTAATGTTTACCGAGAAAGGCCGGCGGGAAACGCTATGCACGAATTCGAGCTTTCTGGTTATTTTCTTTTTTTCTTTCGCTTTGCGGGCGCCGCCGCTGCCGCGGGTGCGCGGAGGCAAGCGCCATCTGAATGGTGTTGCAAGAAACCAAGCTGCGCGCGCTGCTCTGTGATTGCTGGAAACGCCGCCTCTTGCGTGGTCCGATCATGGAGGTAACTCTGAGAAGATTTAGCATAAAAGGCATGCGCTGTCGGTGTTTTGTTTCATGACGTTTGTTTGTGGGCTGTCATTCTCGTAATTCTGAGGAAGAACTTTGTCAAGAATGTAAGACAATGTATGAGCAACTTCAGTGATAGAATGGTGTGGCAATATAGCCAGCATATACCGCATGTCATATAGCAAGGCGTGGCGTATACATATACCTAAATATATATGGCATTTTTCGGCCATAGACAACGCGGGACGACGCCGACACTGGGTCTTCTGCAACATGGGGCCCTTATCGCTATTGCGTTAAAGCAATGTGTGACCAATGGTGGAGTCGAACCACTGCCGTGGAGCACAGCAGACCGGTGCTCTAACGACTTCGCCATGATCGCTTTTTTTCTTTATTGTCGGTTTTGACAAGACAAAACAGAGTGCAATAGTTAAAACGAGTCAGCCTATCTTTGTCGACATAACTTGATTAAAAGTTTTTCAATGCAACCAAGTCATCCAGCCCTGTAATCCATTTAGTCTGTTCAGGCAGCGCCCTAGTACAGACCAGTGTACTAGGCCACGATCACATGCATACTTCTCTCGTTTAAAGTGCAGCAAGCTCTTTGAAACAATCGTCGCGTGCACCACGTGCCTCTTTCTCTTCTTCTTTCCTCGGGACAGCTCGCGCTTTGAGGCGGGACTGTACTATACCCGGGACCATCCCCATATTTCCTAGCACTTTCCTTGTAGCAGTTTACGCTACATAGAAACTGTGCGACGTTCTACCAACTTCGTGATCGGTCAAGTTAATCATGTGTTAACATTTCTTCGCTGGAGCATAAATTCCATCGTCGTTTTAACATACACCACATGACAAATCTATAGGTACGTACGAATGTATAACGCGAAGTCGCTGATGACGTCACAGTCCATGTTTCTCTCGCTTACGCTCGACCACCAGTCCTTGCAGAACCCAACAACCGTCATGTCCTAAGCTCGCGTCGAACGGCCGGCGTGGAAATCAGGCCTTTGATGCCGTACGATCGTCTTCAAGGTGGTCGTCATGGTGATGCTATCCTCACATACACGTACGCTCGCGACCCTCGCATCCACAACTCTATTTACACAAACACGTTGGTTCGCCTGGTAACGGTTTGCGGAGCTCTAAAAAATGCTGGATAGGCAAGTACCCGCAAAATGCACCACATAGCCACATAGCACCACACGTACGCTGATGACGTCACAGTCCATGTTTCTCTCGCTTACGCTCGACCACCAGTCCTTGCAGAACCCAACAACCGTCATGTCCTAAGCTCGCGTCGAACGGCCGGCGTGGAAATCAGGCCTTTGATGCCGTACGATCGTCTTCAAGGTGGTCGTCATAGTGATACTATCCTCACATACACGTACGCTCGCGACCCTCGCATCCACAACTCTATTTACACAAACACGTTGGTTCACCTGGTAACGGTTTGCGGAGCCCTAAAAAATGCTGGATAGGCAAGTACCCGCAAAATGCACCACATAGCATCAATTCCCACAGTGCGTAGACTCTGCCCAAATTTCTCCCCTTTTCCCTTCCCCCAGTGTAGGGTAGCCAACCGGGCTCAGTCCTGGTTAACCTCCCTGCCTTTCATTAAATCATTTTTTATCTCTCTTTTCAAGCGAAGCTTGTATTGCCTCACTCGTGTCGGCGTTGGTTTTGGTGTTGAAGTTGGTGCACGAAAAAAACCCAAGCCGCGAGAACATAAATATTGCTCATCGGGCTGGGGAATCGAACCACCAACCTCCGGGTTGCGAGACCACTACGCTATCCGATTCAGCCACTGTCGTTTTTTTTTTTATTATTCTTTCATGGTGATTATTACGAATATAAAACGTACATGCGTAAGGTATAGCGGCCAAACCAGTCATAGCCGCGGCTACAAGCACAAAACACTTCACAGTACAATTATTACAGTAAACAGTTCTCTAAAATGGAGGCAAGAGGATACACTGGTTGGCATCAGACTGGTTGGCAGTCTCACTGATCATAAAAGTCCTTCCATTTGTGCAATCATCCGAATGAAATGTGACTTTCAAGATACAATTGGCTCTGCATTCCGATCTAACATGCGAGTTTACCATAAACTGTGCAACGCAATAAGTAGGAGCATGTCAAAAGGCACATCTTCACATTGAGGTGGTATCAGATACCGTATCGGTATGAGGATTTATATCAAGATCATTTTTAAAGTCTTTTTTTTTAATTCAGCCACTATCGGTTCGTCATACACGCCCTTTAAACCAGGGTTTCATACGCATGAAGACGTAGACGCGGCGCCCGCAGCAGGCGCGCGCGATCACGCCATACCCCCAGCCAATCAAAGGCGTCCCCTCCCTCCGGAGGAGGGAAAGGGCGTGGCTGCGTGTTTGCTCGCCTGGCGCCCGCCGTTTCCCGCCAGTTAAGGCCCGGCAGTCAGATGGGGAGGCCGTGTTTGGTTCGTTCTGCCGAAGAGCAGGCTGCGTTGAAGGAACGGCAGCGGCAGCGGGCCCGTGAACATGTCAACCACTAAAAAAACTAACTAACCCCTCCCCTAGGTTTGGACCACGGTGTAAGATATATACTCTTTAGGTGAGGACACTCGCCAGACTCGATCGACCATATAAAGTAGCAAAGGCGCGCGCAGATAGGCCCGGTGACGGCAGCGGATACCTAGCGGCAGTACGACGCAACTTCAACACAGAAAACGTTTATTATTGGTTTAATCTCCCGTTGGTATAGCAACCGGCGGTTCGCGGGAAATCCGAAATGATTGAGTGACGCACGAAAGTAGATCACCGGGGAGAGGGCATGCGCGCGTTCCTTGTCGGCGCACGCTCTCGCCTATGTTCTAACTGAAGTTGCGTCGTTCCGCCGATAGGTATCCGCTGCCGTCACCGCCCCGATAGACGCGCGCCCTTGCTACTTTATGTGGTCGATCGCGTCTAGCAAGCAAGCCGAGAAGTGTCCCCACCTAAAGAGTATATATCTTACACCGTGGTTTGGACAAGCTTCGCCTGCGCCCCTGTTCCCGGTAGGGAGGGGTTATCATTTTTCTTCTTTTTTTCGCTTTTTTATTATTATTATTTCATCTTCGAGTAAATGCGGCCGCCTTGGCTGATACTCAGAGCCCGTGCGCCGGTTTGGTACGTTAAACCCCATAATTAATTTCGTTCTTTAATGCCTGATCATTCTAATAATTCATATTAAACCACTTCTTTAGTGGTAATAATGAAATGTGTTTGTAACAACATAAATTAATAAATATATTAATGAAATAATGTAAAAATGCACTATTCTCAGTAATTATTTGCGTTCAAGAGAGAATGTGCGTGAAAAAAAAAGAGATGACATGGAAGTTACCTGGAAAAGCACCTGATTAGTCCTGGAGCAAGTGTTTATTTGTAGAGGAAAACGGCAGTAACGGCCTTAATCCGTGGTGGGCGCCTCAACCATGATGTCGGGGCAATTAAGAGGTCTTTTCTTAATTCTTAAGGTCTTTTTCAAACAATACATTGAAGTGTTGCAAGCCTGGGCTGACACCTTAAACCGGGCAATAATTAAAAAAAAAGATAAGAAAAATATTGTTCCCGAACACTTTCTTGTCGTTATCGCTCATTTCTTAGCCTACGCGCGCAAATTTTCTCGCAGGAAATAAAGCACCCAATATTCTCTTTCCCGCACTCGCGAGGAGGCTGACACATGCTAAATAACTTTGTGTGCTAGCTTGTGCCCTTTTGGGTCCCTAATTAGCTGATGCGAACCTAAAATCACAAAATAAGAAATATTCGTTGTTGTATAACGCTTATTCCAGACCCACTGTCGCTTTCAACTTCCGTTGCATGTTGATCTTGCACTTTTTTCCCCGTTTGCTCTCCCAAGAAAAAAAAAACTCGCTGCTCGAATGACCCACTGAGCGAAATGCAGCTCCACTGACGTGAAACCTGGGGAGGTGCAAAGCATGCAGTGATGCACCGCTAATGGGCTCATACTGCCTTAAGCAATGGCTCATAACCCCGTAAACGCGGCCTCCCCATTACGATGACAGAAGAGAAGTGAAATGCTACGCTGGAATGATGAGCGGCAACGCAGCCAGCTGTGGAAGACGACGACGACGAACGCGGGAGCAATGGCACGAGCGCGAGCACGAGCCGCTTGCTTACCTACGACGACGACGATGATTACGACAGGAGACGCCGACAGCCCGGGCGCATAAGGTGCTTGGCACCTAAAAGAAACTGTGCTTGCGTTGTGTGCTCTCCAGCGACGTACAGAAGTGCTAATAAGCGAGTATTACTGTAAGTGCTTTCCCAGTGTTCCCACTTGTTTCTTTGACATTCCGTTCACTTCGTTATTAAGCATGACAATGCGCAATTTATAAAATGAGAAACTCTAACCCCTCTTATCTGCGTTGGCGCGTTACTTAAATGACAAATGGAAGGGAATTGTAAGAAAGATGCGCCTCGTTCTTGCACAGGCTAGTTTACAGGCTAGTTTTGTTAACATTGAGAACATTAAAGAGCGCCTCATCTTTAAGAGAGAAAGGCACCTACCGGTTCATGGTTGCCGTTCGTGTCATTTTAATCACTCCCAAAGTTTTCACTACTTTTTCTAGGATTCGATGCATGGTTGAGAAGCTTACAGCTCAAAACAACCTTAATGGTTACCTGGCGCAAGTAAAATAATTCGCTGTTTTCAAGTGGCAATTTTCACGAATAGAAGAGCGGTGGTGTGTGCAGTACACAAATATTAAATAATCATTACAAGGGGCATATTATAGAAAGCAAAGGGTATAAAAATAGCAGCAAGAGCTCATAAAAAGCTGTCGCCCCAGCAGTGGCCTTTCTTCGTGCGCGTTTTTTTGCTTTGTGATGTGTGACACTTAGTGCGCGAGAACTAAATCTCAAATAAGGAAAGGCCGCAATTGCACTCCAGATAAGCGCGCTGGAGAGGTAATGGTCGAAACTTGATAATGGTCTAAGAGCTTCAGGTGTGCGTTGCTGTCGGGGACGGTTTCCCCAGGTATGAGGTTTTATTCTAACGCGATAGTGTTAAGGGCCCCGTGTCGCAGAAAATCAGGCATTGGCATCCGTGACGGAAAAATTCACCCCGAACTACCCTGACTATACACGCCTTCAGGTGGCGCAAGACGTTAGTGAACAAGAATTGAATTTCTCAAAGTAAAAACTGCCAGAAAATTCTAAAGTACGACTTCAATACAACCTACAGATATGATAGCGTCGGATTGTAATTTGAACGTACGAGAAAACATAATTTTGTTACGAGGAAACTCAAACACAAAACCCTTTACCATGGTTTCTACCATAACAACAGCAGTGCGCTCGGGTATGTTACTTGCGAAAACCCCATCCAGATGGCGCTTGCCTCCATGGCAGCGTAGGTAGCCTACATGCAACGCCGTTTTAGGGTGGCAACAACACCAACATTTTGACCGCTATTTACCGCCAAGTTTGGTGAGTAGCTATTTTTGTCCCCCGTCTTTCTACCTTTTTTTTGTCACGCTCTGATGTACTCATGTTGGCACGCGATCTATTAAATTTCTTTAGTTTTGCGCCAATGCGCACAAGAAACCTGCATACATCTTTAATATACTAGTTGCATTTTCCTTTTATTGCGATAGCAATTATATGGACACTTCAACGGGATTTCTGCCGTCGGCGTTGCCGTCGCCGTGAGGTTTCGTATAGATTCCAAGGGCGATAAAATCGTCGTCGCGCGCCGTATGCGCGAGTAAAAGCGCGCGGAGGACGCGCGCTATCACGGAGAGCCAACGCATGGCAGAAAGCAAACGCGATTGTCGCGCGAAAGGCCGGGGGGTATGGGGGGGGGGGGGGGGGGGGGGAGGCAGGGCGACGCTGTGCTACGGCACCAAATGCTTCTCTTGCATCCCAGCGCAAGTGGAACTGTCAAAGCAATCTCCCACGCGAAAGCAAAAAAGTTGCAGTGGCTTAGCTCGGCTATGCCAGGATATACGTAGCGTTAGCAAAGGTTCAGCTGATTATTCTTAGCTTTCCTGGTTGTCTAGATTGTCAAGGATTAGCTTGATTGTCATGCTTACTGCTGCTCCAATGACACACACGCGGTATACGTATTATGTGGCACATGTATTCATTCCTCCTACGCTCAACCGCTAATTGCCAGGCAACTACTTCGGGATCCGATGAGTCAAGCTTCTCCGTTCTTCTGCGCTGTTGAGCAGCATTTGCGCTCTCCTTCTCCATGGCTATACCACACTGGCAAACGCCAGTCAGAAGCGCAGCGGCTCCAGCGCAATGTCAGACGGCGACTGCCCAGCGAGCGAGCGCCGGCGCCAGTGCGTCTACCACGGCTACGACGTCACTCCTCTGGAATGCGCAGACTGGCGGCGGTGAGTCGCGCGCGGCGGCGGCGGAGTGCGCGAGAGGTGCCGGCTCCGGTGGCTCCGGTGCGCAAGCCGTGTGACATCACTGATCCTTGCGCATGCGCAGCACGGCTCTTGATGTGCCGCGCGAAACGGGCTTGGCTAGGCCAGTGTAGCTAACGCTACAAAAAAAAAGCGGGGAGGCAGCGCGGGAGGGAGGGGCGGGAGCAGCTTCTACTCTGCCAACAAATACGCTTGCACTGGCTGTGGTGGCCGTCGCCCGCACCGTCTCTTATCTCCACACGGCTCTGACCTTTGTATGCGCTGTGCATTCGCCGCTCAGTTTCCGTCGAAGCGATAGACCGCACGCTTCTTCGCCCGCTGGCTGCAGTGGCTGCGCTTGCTGCCAGCGTTTTGACAGTCCTTGTCTGCGGTCATTCAGTGTGATCTATTCATGTTTGCTTGTGCGCGATGACACCACGCTTGTCAATTCAGTTAGAAAGCGAATGTGTCCAAGTTTATGCGGCCGATAAAACTACTCTACTAACCCTACTCCGAATATCTCTCTAGCAATTTGCTATCGCAATTGATGCTTCGCCTTTAGGGCGAAACTGCGACATTTTTATTTTAACACATCAAACTTACTTTTCTTTTGCATTTCGTGCGACACATGTAAAGCAACAAGTTATAAGACACGATGGCGTGCTCGTGGTAGCATTATCTCACGCCAAGAATGTGAGCTGTATTAAGCATTGTCGTTGCCTTCCAGTTGTACATGATATATAAAGGGTGCTTTTCGAAGTGTGCTGTAATAAAGACTGTCCTTACTAGTCTGTGTAGCTAAAACGTAGACGTGCCGTGTACGGCGCTCAGACGCGCCATTTGTCACTGGCTGCTAAGGCCAAAGTTTAGTAAAAGAAGTTAATTAATTTCACGTCACCAACGGTTGCAGGGAAATGTGATCTGTCGGCTGGTCTTTCGCCATTTTGTGCCCCCGATTTAACCCACCAATTTAGCTGGTGGCGGCAAGTGCCCTTATTAAGGCTGTCACCACCCTAAAACGGCGTAGCATGTGGACTCCCTACGGCAGCGTAGAGTTACTATATATGGCTCCCGCAGGGAGCCATGCTCCCGTAGGGAGCATATACAGTAACTCCAGGCAGCTTGCAACGGTAGCGGTACACAGAGGCGTAGGTGGAAATAAAAAAAAGCTGCAGCTGCCGGGAACCCTGACAAGCATTCAGGGATCTTTGAATGCTAAGCATCCTCCAAATTTTGTACACGTGCGCGCCTCGGCACAACAGCAAACAATTCATAAAATAATAAAAAAAGGTCCTAGGGCCTTCACATGTTGATATGACACGGCTTATATTGCTCCTGTAAAAAAAAAAAAGTTGCAGTGGCTTAGCTCGGCTATTCCAGGATATACGTAGCGTTAGCAAAGGTTCAGCTGATTATTCTTAGCTTTACTGGTTGTCTCCTACGCTCAACCGCTAATTGCCAGGCAACTACTTCGGGATCCGATGAGTCAAGCTTCTCCGTTCTTCTGCGCTGTTGAGCAGCATTTGCGCTCTCCTTCTCCATGGCTATACCACACTGGCAAACGCCAGTCAGAAGCGCAGCGGCTCCAGCGCAGTGTCAAACGGCGACTGCACAGCGAGCGCGCGCCGGCGCCAGTGCGTCTACCACGGCTACGACGTCACTCCTCTGGAATGCGCAGACCGGCGGCGGTGAATCGCGCGCGGCGGCGGCGGAGTGCGCGAGAGGTGCCGGCTCCGGTGGCTCCGGTGCGCAAGCCGTGTGACATCACTGATCCTTGCGCATGCGCAGCATGGCTCTTGATGTGCCGCGCGAAGCGGGCTTGGCTAGGCCAGTGTAGCTAACGCTACAAAATGTCTTCCCAACATGCGATGCGAACGGGTCCCGATAATGCTATCGCGTTCCACTCTTAAAGCCGAAAAGCTTAAGCGTCCTCCTATTTTTTGTTAGTTTTTTGTTTGTTTGTTAGTTTGTTTGTCTGTTTGTTCGCTTGTATGTTCGCTTGTTTGTTCGTTTCTTTGTTTGAGTTAAAGTATTGGCTTACGGGCATATAACTCCTACAAATGCAAAGCTGCCAATTTCACAGGAGTCATGGGTAAATAGGCAAGGTAATACTGCAAGCTTGCTAAGGGCACTTTTCTGACCTTTGTTAGCTCTTTGATGCTCGTGTTCCCATTGCACCCGGTGTCACTTGTATTTGTTCAATTCCTCGTAAAGTTTGAAAATAGCGTCCGCTGCCGCGTTGTCGCAGTATGCCCCGCTTTGCGCCTCGCCTAAACATTTGCTCACTATTTATTCGTATCGGGTCTAACAGTTTCTTTTTTTCTCTTACGGTAGCTGCTAGCAGACTGTAGTAAACATTTATGAAATGTAAACATATAAACAAGACTAAGCAAGCAAAGATTGAAGGTTGCGCGCATCAATGCACATTTCTGCCTAGAGTTGTCATTTCCCACTCCCTATGATTTTCATTTTTTATTTTTTCATGATCTCAGTCGGTCGCTCTTCGAACGCTCGTCTTCCATCAGACGGGTGCACATAGATCAGTAGCGTGTGTCAGCAAAAACCGTCACGCTCCCACGCCCAGCCAGCGTTTCTTCCACTCCCCGCCGTCCCACGCCGAGAGATATCCGTTACGAGCTTCCGCCAGCCACAGCTCGGCTTTCCAACGGCCGCCGATTTACAACAGCTTGCTTCTAAACTTTTTAGACGCCACAGTTGCGTCTTCAGCACATTTATGTTCTGTTTGTCGTTTAGAACCCGGTCGTGTAGCCAGCCGTGTCTTCTCGTTTTAAGGAAACTTGAAACGAGCGATAGGATTTCCGAAAGCACGCTGTGCTCTTTGTGTGCACGTGTCTCTACTTCTTTTGCATTGCAAGCTTGGTTTTTATTTATTTATTTATTTATTTATTTATTTATTTATTTATTTATTTATTTATTTATTTATTTATTTATTTATTTATTCTTTAGGCAAGTGAAAACATCGTAGGTTGCGCTACCCGTACCAAGAGCTTATTTGTTGCTATATGTCCCACAGTATCGCCTTGAAAAACAAAAGCAGTTGCTGGTTAGACGAGCGTTTTCTTTCGCGAATCAGTTTTGGAGGAGGAGAACCTAAAATTGAAGTTGGCAATAAAACTGACCGATAGGACAGCCGCAATATCCAACAACAAAATACTTCGTTCTATACAGGAAACAGAGAATTGCTCATAGCTTACCTATATTTCACGGCGAGCAAGTTAGGACAATAAGAATTGAAGGGGGCGTAAACACATTTTCGCTCTTCTATATTCGAAGTAAGCACAGTTTTTATTGCAATAGAAATTATATAGACACTGCGGCGCATTTCTGCCGTCACCGTGATGTTACGTATAAAGCCCAAGGGCGAGAACATCGTCGCCACCCGCCGTATGCTGTATATGCGAGTGAACGCGTGCGATGGTGAGCCGACGATGGCGGCTCATTCACGTGCGCGCATGGGAGGAAAGCTGGGAGGAAGCGCGCCGTCTTACGTCGCGCGCAAGGCACCGGGGGGAGGGGGGGGGGATTGTTCCACTCCGGTGGCTGCTGCGTATGGCGCGGCTGTGAAAGCGATGCGCGATGGGGACAGATTTCGCCTAGTGCTGATAGCTTCGTGTGCGCTGTGTTTTCGCCGCTTAGTTTGAGTTGAAGTGCACACGAAGGTCAATTCGCTTGCTGCTGCTCCGGCGCTTCCTCACTCCAGCGTTTTGACTGCGAGTTTCTGCGGTCATCGAGTGAGATGCGTTCATGTTTGTTTGTGCGTGCGTGACCTCATGCCTGTTAATTAAGTTAGTAAATGAATGTACACAAGTTTATACGGCCAATAAGACTATTATCGTTACTTCGTATAGCTGTCTACTAATTTTCTATCGCAATCGATGCTGCGCCTTTCGGGCGATACTGCGACTTTTTTATACAGAAATTCATTCGCTGGCCTGCGCTACTGCGAATCATTATCATCGCCGTTGTTAGAAACTCATATGCTTTCTACTATCAGTGTCCTCCTGAGGTCGTGTATTGGTGCCCGTCAGCCCCTATTTCTTGTCACCGACTCTTGATTGGAAACCTCACGGGTGTTGAACGAACAAGAGCTGTTCGACGAAGTTACGTGTGAAACGTTCGACTGGCGGTCGCCATGCATGTGTTTAATATGCTTACCTTCTGCCCACGCTGATGATGAATTTAACAATGTAGCATTCATATCTGAGACCACTTAGTGATTACTGCCAATGTTTAATTATGAGTTATATGTCGTCTACTCATACCGCACAAGCGCAAATGCCTACCTCCATAAGCGTACAGTGTTGCAAAACGCAGTACTTCAAGAGTCGCTTGCCCTAGAGAAGCAAAAAAATGTCACAGTTTCGCCCTAAGGGCGAAGCAATGAATGCGATAGCAACACAGCAATGTCATACGAAGTAAGGTGAGCGGCTTTGGTAGCAATATGAATTGTAGTAAACATGAGCTGATTAAGTAAGCAGGTGTGCTGCGGCGTAAGTAGACCGACATGAAGAGAGACTCGATGACCACGAGAAGGCGCGTGTGAAACGGTGGTGTTGATGAGAAGCGCTTCCCGTGGGCAGCGCGTGCGAAGGGACACACCTGTAGCGCTGCACTGCCGATCCGGGCAGCATTGCATGTGTAGCGTGCGTTGAAAAATGTGGCCCGACTATTACTAACTGAATGACCAAGCGTGGTGTAAGCGCGCACAAACAAACATGAATAGATCACACTGAATGACTGCAGACAACGACTGTCAAAACGCTGGCAGCAAGCGCAAACGCCGCAGCGGCGAAGGTACGTGCGGTCTATCGCTTCAATGGAAACTGAGCGGCGAATGCACGGCGCTTAAAGGTCAGAGCCGTGGGGAGATAAGAGAGTGTGTGGACGAAACACGAGTGCGGTTGTTGGCAGAGAAATGCCCCCCCCCCCCCCCCTGCTCCCACCGGCGCTGGCTTTCCGCTTCCTCGCTTGCGCGTGGGAGATTGAGTGCGTTCGCTCTCCATGATAGCACGCGTCCCCGCATGCTTCCGCTGGGGCATACGCCGCGCGGCGAAGATTTTATCTATACGGAACCTCACGGCGACGGCGACGGCGACGCCGACGGCAGAAATCCGGTTGAAGTGTCCATATAATTGCTATCGCAATAAAATGTTAAGTGATTGAACTCTGGATACTTTGGTGTTTTGCGGCTGATCTAAACGACTACATATTGCCTGCTCATGAGGCTTATGTAGCGGGACCAGCACAAGTGATCATTTGATTGATCCCATAAACCAGAGAGCGCTACCGCATGCCTATACAGCGCTTTGTTTTTGCAGTGAGAGCTGTTATAAGAAATCCTACAGCTGTACTCGAGCTCCCCTCCTACCCCCATTAACCCTCCCGCAGTCGTTGTCGCAAGCCACTAATGCTGGCTACGGCTGCTGGCTACGGCGATCTCCTGGCCTCCTGGTTAGCTCACATGATATACAGAGCGACCGCCCGGAAAGGCGTTGGTACCGGGTTCCAATCCCGGACCAGGACGAATTTTTCCTCAACTGCGAAGTGTTCTTTTTGAGAAACCCGCATGTTTCTGTCTCTCTTTTTTATTTTTATTTTTTTTTTTTTTGTAGCTTCGTGTTACATTCGGGTGAATGACAATTTTTCCCATTGATGACTACGGCTGCAGTAGCTTTCCCGGTAACGATCACGATCATACTGTTTATGACAAAAGTTCGTGAAAACAAACGTGTGTTGTTTCAAAACATATATGTCTATTTACCGAAGCCGACAATGTGCAATTGCGAAGACGCCCATAAGTCCGAACTATACTGCAGCATGGAGAGTGCAAGGAATCTTATCATGTGACGTTTTATGGGCTATAGGCGAGTTAATAATGTGTTTCCAGCACCGTAATTGACTTTTACAAAACAAGAAGCCGGCTCTCATTCCGAAGTGGTCGAGGTATCGA
The DNA here is from genome assembly GCF_013339745.2 of Dermacentor silvarum. Taxonomy (NCBI): domain Eukaryota; kingdom Metazoa; phylum Arthropoda; class Arachnida; order Ixodida; family Ixodidae; genus Dermacentor; species Dermacentor silvarum. The sequence goes on from NC_051157.2 coordinate 58,815,076, forward strand.
AAAATTCTTCTTGTCTCTCGCGACAAAGCAGCTCCCCCTTTCTGCCTTCATTATTGTCGTTTTAGAGGCCCGTTTTGCACCCGTTACACCTGCTAATAAAGTGAGTGAGTTGACACTAATAAGCACTTTTCAGTCGCTAGCAGCCCCTGGTAATGACGATAACAGCTTGTTAAGCGTGGTATGTCCATATTCAGGTGTGCTTTTTGTTTACTTTATCTGCGGGCGCTAACGCACGATTCGACGGTTCAGTTATACGTCCATGATCACTAGAGCTAGACACTTACCCAGCCAGCTCCATATGTGCCACACGCACGCCAACGCTAATAGCATATGCAAGTATTTCGGCGTCATTACAGTGGTCCGTTTCGTCCACAGTGCACACGATACGAGCAACGGACACGAACAATGCGTCCCTAACGTGATATGCGAGAGAGACTCCGTAAAAGACGGCCAAACCGCGCATGCGTGGTAGGTTGATGTTGTTTTATTGCGATAGCAATTATATGGACACTTCAACCGGATTTCTGCCGTCGGCGTCGCCGTCGCCATCGCCGTGAGGTTCCCTATAGATAAAATCTTCGCCGTGCGCCGTATGCCCGAGCGGAAGCGTGCGGGGACGTGCGCTATCACGGAGAGCGAACGCACTCAATCTCCCACGTGCAAGCAAGGAAGCGGGAAGCCAGCGCCGGAGGGAGCGGGGGGGGGGGGGGGGGGGGCACTTCTACTCTGCCAAGAACCGCGCTCGTCGCTCGCTCGCACCGTCGCTTATCTCCACACGGCTCTGACCTTTATGCGCCGTGCATTCGCCGCTCAGTTTCCGTTGAAGCGATAGACGGCACGTACACCTTCGCCCGCTGCTGCGGCGTATGCGCTTGGTGCCAGCGTTTTGACAGTCGTTGTCTGCAGTCATTCAGTGTGATCTATTCATGTTTGTTTGTGCGCGCTCACACCACGCTTGTTCAATCAGTTAGTAATAGTCGGGCCACATTTTCCAACGCACGCTACACATGCAATGCTGCCCGGGTCGGCAGTGCAGCGCTACAGGTGTGTCCCTTCGCACGCGCTGCCCACGGGAAGCGCTTCTCACCAACACCACCGTTTCACACGCGCCTTCTCGTGGTCATCGAGTCTCTCTTCATGTCGGTCTACTTACGCCGCAGCACACCTGCTTACTTAATCAGCCCATGTTTACTACAATTCATATTGCTACCAAAGCCGCTCACCTTACTTCGTATGACATTGCTGTGTTGCTATCGCATTCATTGCTTCGCCCTTAGGGCGAAACTGTGACATTTTTTGTTGTGGTTGTTCCCAAGCGCTATGCCGACAAAACACAAAGCATGTCAGCTCACCTATTTGTTTATAGCGCAGGAGAAAAACCATCTTATCTATTACTATTACCCTATACTTCGCAATTCTCGAGAAGCACGAATTTTAATTTTCTTCTTTCCTTTTTCCGTGATACATGAACACGTTGAATTTACCGTCAGCTCTCATCGCTATTACGTAGAATTAAATCCTCATTTTCTCCCCACATACCTTTCATTTCTAGAGCTATCACTCCGAAAAGTGCCGCAGCAGCTATGTTTCTTTCTGTTGAAAACTGTGCCTTTTCGGTTAACAACTCTATACCTTTGATGGTGGTTTGTTTACCCGAGTTATATTGCATAGAGTTTTTCATGATTATTCTAAGCGTAATTTTTGCTGCCATATTGAACTCGCGGCTGTGGAGACAGTAAAATTCTGTGAAAAACAAATGCTCGGCGACGTTTCATTGAACGAGTCACCACAGTCCCGTATATTCAAATAGTGCGTACGTGGAAAAGGAGCGAAAGCACAAATGCAGCACCAGAAAGACGGCTCGGCGCGCAAGTATCCTCGCGCATCTTGAACGCTAACCTCTGACAAGAAAAAAAATATAATTGAAGCAATCGTGTTATGTTTCTTTGAAGCAAGTTGGCTCTTTGAGGAAAAACATTGCGCCTTGTGCTCAGATGCTGGCAATCCGTTTGCCGCTTGTGGAATGCTTCCGCCGCAAGAGAGAGGCTGGAACATGCTGGCGGTAGCCTGGAAAGTGCCCCAGTATAGACGATGCGGGCACAGAGGCCCTTATTTGATTACGCTAGCGCAGAGAAAAGAAGCATCCTTTCAGACTGCCAGAAATTGTTGCCTAGCAGGCTTGCACATTGCGGATTGTGAAATGAGTGGGAAAGTGCGCGGATGCACAGTCGTGTAGGCTGAGGGGAAAAAAATGAGAAATTAGGCCACGCTTTCCAGTACACTACATATGGTCGCCGTTGAAAAATGATGGGGGTATGACGGGTATTGTGTAATATACAATCATGATCCAGGGACGCTGAGAACATTCTGATAAAATAGTGTTACTCTGTGTCCGAACTATGCATTGCTTGTATTTGCTTGGCAAATCTGAAGGTAGCGTTTTATGTTAGATTCACGCGTCTGTTTGAAGCTGGAAATCCCCTTCAGTTTTGAATGCTTCGGAATATTATCAACCAAGGCGTTATAAATAAGGCGGGCGCTGTAATACGACACAGCATCGTCGATCGACGAAAATGATAAATATTGTTCCTTCTTCCGCCGGCTTTAACACTAACTTTGCCGACGTCGCGTACCCTCTGACATGTCTGCTACGAAAGGACATCCCCTTTGAGAGGGACTCCGTAGTGCAACTCTTCGTTTCGTCAGTCGAAGTTTTCACTGACGTCACGACCTGTTCTTCAACACTTCAGTCCTTCAGCTCCGACGGAACCCCATAGGGATGCCAGTGGCACAGGTATTGGTGCCATCCTAGTACAACGCCACGGTGACCACGAACACGTGATCGCATATGCAAGTCGCTCATTGAGTAGGCTCAGTATAGTCGCTCATTGAGTTCTTACCTGTATGAACGCCCCTTCACAGTTGTCACCGACCACCACTCATTGTGTTGGCTTGTAAATCTTCGTTACCCTTGTGACCGCCTTGCGCGCTGGGCGCTCCGATCAGAAGAACACAGTTTCAGCTGTATTCAAAAGAAATATCTCGAAAGATGCCGAAGCGTTTCACAGACCAAATGGCATCAATATATTTCATGGAAAAGAAGAAACAAACAGTGCGTCACGATAGCAGGCCTAAGTGCTCCTCCCTTTCTTCTGTCGTTTCTAACTTTGTCTTGTCTACTAAACTGCAACAAAAAAGGCATATCGCACGATGCAAGGCGCCTTTAGACCACAGTACCGAAATTGCCCGCCGGGGTAATTTAATCGGAGACGACGTGAAAGTGCTATTGTCAGTGCAATGCAGAGCGCCTAATGTGCATACCTCCCTAATAATCAGCAACTGTGCATTCGCGCCGATTATTAAGAAGCAAAATGCAATTATTCCTGTGCTTTAGACCATTAGACGCGCAAGTTTACAATGGCGGATTCGGTGTCAAGGCAATTACACGGCCACGGGATGATCGATTTTTTAAATGTTTTTTGAACTGACGACGACGCTAAAGCTTTCCTTTTCTTTATTTCTTGTTCTTCTTGGTCAAATGTGTGTGAAAAAGATATTCACAAGGAAAGAAAAGCAATTAGGAATGCTATTAAAGCCGTTGTGGAGACTTCCTTGCTACTACGCAAACTCATTGGCAGATTATGGCAAAGTACATTAGAGGCATTCCAGTTTCATACCTACTAATTCGATGGATGTGGTTGCAATTCGAAACACTCGGCAGCGATAACTGCTTCCTTTGCAATGATTATTTCCCGTAAATATGAACAATGCAAAATCGACGTGAAAACTAGTTCCCTAAAGCGTGCACATTCGTAATAATCATCTGTAAATGTGCCAGCGTGGTGCCATCTACAAAGTTATACGTTTTACTAAGTAGTATAATACTTGTCCAACTGCAGAAATTACTAACGGCCTGGATTGGACCGACGATGGGGCTAAATCACAATGCTGTTAGCTAGAGTCTAAGAGGAACTATGGCTAGGGGGCACCAACGAGGCTAGGAAGCACCATGCACTAACAAAATGGAAGATCGAACGTTGTGACAGCCGAGACCATGTCCAATCTGAAAACAATATTTTGCACTGTACATGTTTTTCTTTTATTTTTATTTTTAATGCCTCACCACAGTTTTTTGTACATGTTGTCAGCGACTATATACTTTTCGGTTACCCGTAAAGAATATATGCAGCATTGATTCGAACACAAAAATACAAATAGAATCAATGTAAGTATACATGAATTTCACAATGAACTTCAATAAATCATTTTCAATCTGCCTATTTGTTTCCATATACGAAAGAAACTGAGGTTAGCAAGAACTGTGGTTGGAGGAGAAGGAAAGAGTGGAGAAGGAAAGGCAGGGAGGTTAACCAGTTCGGGACAACCGGTTTGCTACCCTACACATGGGAGCGGGGTGAGGGGGAATGAAAGATGGGGAGGAGAGAGAGAGAGCACATAACGTACACAGCACACACATCGTCAGTCACAGTTCGTCACTCTTGCGTGGTACGTGACATCACTGTCATAGCCGCTTGTCCAAGCCCGTTTCCTTTAAAAACCTAAGCAGTCCCTTCGTTGCTTTCAGCTGCGATGTCTTCTGTCGACGACACGCGAGAATGGTTTCAATTGACAGTGGTCGATTGTCCAGGTGTGCTAGAACGGACGCCAGGGACTGTCTCGGAACATTATATTCAGGACAGTCGCATAGAATATGTTCTAGCGTCTCCTCGCAAAGACAGGCATTGCAAAAAGGGTTGTCGGCCATTCCAATGAGGAATGAATAAGATTTCGTGAATGCCACCCCTAGCCATAAGCGGTAAAGCATAGTGGCCTCTTTTCGGCGGAGTCCAGTTGGCATACAGAGATGCATCAAAGAGGGCAGGTGGTAGTGACGATTGCTCCGGTTGGTCTGGCTGCTTGGTGTGCACCATAGAGAGAGCGTGATCTCTTGTGCAAGCACTCGAAGTCTGCTGGCTGCGTCGGACCGTGAGAGCGGTATGGCCTCTTCCTGTGTGTCGTCAAGAGCTGCCCGAGCGGCATTATCGGCGTTTTCATTCCCTATGACGCCGCAGTGACTTGGAAGCCACTGAAACGTCACGTGGTGTCCTTTCTCCTGTGATGTATGGAGTAAGTATCTAATATCGAATACGAGCTGTTCGTATGGCCCGCGACGCAGAGCTGATAGCACAGATTGTAGGGCTGCCTTTGAGTCACTGAAGATTGACCATTGTCGAGGTGACTCCCGATTGACGAAACGAAGTGCCGCACGAAGAGCAGCTAGTTCCGCAGATGTCGATGCCGTTGGGTGGTCAGTCCTGAAGCTAATGGTAATAGCTCTTGCTGGGACAACCACAGCACCGGACGAACACTGGAGGTTTGTGGAACCATCAGTAAGGTCGTCGTCCAACCGGAGCCTTCTCCAGTCATGGATGATGCACCTAAAACAGATCGTCAACTCATTTCGGTTCTGCGTTCCCTCATGGACGCCATCCGAACACTTTTAGTCGACATGGGGACAACATCTGCTCGAAGCGCACTTAAAGTGCTGGACGCCTTAAGCCCAGTGCTTGAATCCCTCAACTAGAAAAATGGCTACCCATACCCCATCCTTCCGAAAAGAAGTCAAGGCAGCGTCCGTCATCCAGTGGAACGCCAGAGGGCTAAAATCACGCCTTTCAGATTTTCGTCAGTTTGTGTACACCAATGCGTTTCCACTCATCGTCATTTGTGAGCCCAACCTGTCGAAACCAATGAGACTGTCAGGGTACGAATTTATTAGGTCTTCAACAAATGGTGCATGCAGCAAAATCATCGTTTTTGTTCGTCGTGAACTGTGGTTGGAATTGCACATTGTGCATATATTGCTGAAAGTTTGCGCAGAACCCAGCCACATTTCTGTCTATTGTGTCAAGTATGTAGGAAGTTCTGTGGCTTTGAAGGTGACAGAACGTTTTTCGCAGAATTTTCTTAGATGCAAGAAGCTATTCGAAACGCACCTTTTTGTGAAATTGTTCTATCCCTCACTATTAGGTTGTATTAAGACAATTTTTTCACGTGAAACGTCTTTAGAATCGGCCAGAGGGGGTCGCTTGCTAAAACCGCATGTAACATTATAGCATTATTGCTTATAACCTTGCAACAACCATACTACCCACGCGCTTTACTGTGATATCGTTGTGTAGAAGAAAGAAGCAATTACTCGATAATACATGCGTCTCGTGCACAGATTGCACCGCTGTCGCACCACGCACGACATAATCCACGATAAACTCAACCTCTCGCTCGGAGTTTAGACAGGCATATAGTCAGCAGTACATTTGTCGATCCGAGCGGCAATTGCCGCGTCTCAGACACCTCACTTAGCCATAGTAGCTGCTATAATCCAACAAACTCAAACCAGTGCACTCAAGCAGTTATATGGCCTACAAATGTCCAATCGTCTGCAGAAAAGTCCCGCTTGTTTGGTTAGAGCGTCCCGGCATTCGACACACACAGTGCAGAAATGGCGTCTTAAGATTTAGGCATCAAGGGAGAGACATAATGCAAATTCGTACCCACCAACTTTGACCATGGCTGGCCGCTGCGAATAAGGAGCGAGCAGGCGGCCACTAGCTGTAACATAAGTTAGACATGTAAGCTTTCTAATGCGTGAATAAATGTAACTTCCGTATTTGGTTGCGTCACCTCTGTACCCTAGCTTCCATATGCCCTCTGCAGCATGCACAAGGAGTTTCACGTGCCCCACTCCAGCTAAGTTCCTTAATATTACAGGCTATCCGGCTCTTTATTCGCACAAGCATTAACCTTTGTGTACAACTCGTGTATGTTTCACAACCACCAGTTGGCGGCCATCATACGAGCTCTAAGAAACATTTCACGCAGAAACATTTGTTTCTCACAGGGACCCAACGCTAATGACCCTTCATACAGAGCAATTAGGTTCCCATAGTGGCTACTAATATACCGTAAAGTATAATAAATGCTGAAAAAAGGCACTTCGCTGAAGACTTAGAGAGTTGAGAGAGCGATCTTGAGAGTTATACATCGGAGCAGGACCTATACGCAATCTGTCCATCATTTCATTGCTGTTCCGCTACGCTTTAGGTGAAAACATTTCAAAGAACAGCGCAGCTATTATTACTTCTGTGAGTTTCTCAACTGCAGTAATTGTCTTGGTTTCATTTTTCGCTGAGACAAATAAATTGGCAACACGTTTATCGTTGCCCTGACAGAGCTGCGCAACCTTTCATAATTAGAACCACAATTCGAACAAACAATTTTGTGTTCGTGTTTAGCAAGTGTAGATGAATGGGAATGTAGGCTATCCGGCTATCACAGGGCGCAGTCAAAAAATCTACGCTATGTCTGTCACAAGATAACACGCACACACAGACATCAAACAAACAAACATAATAAGTCTACATGAAACGTAAACGGGAGCACAACCAAAAGTTTACAAAAAGAGGCTCATATATGCGTGAAGACTTAGAAACGAAGAGGCCGCTTCTAGTCCGCTTCCCGTGATTCCTGTCGAGACATTTCCTAATCCTGTGAAACTACTTCGCAGCCCGCCACGCTAGCTTATAGGCTTTGGCGCAGTGCTGTTGGACACGAGGTCGGGGTTTCGATACCAGCATCGGCGGCCTAATTTCGATGGGTGAGCAATGCAAAACTGTTCGTGTACTTATAGATGCAGCTGCACGTTAAAGAATCCAAGGGGGTCAAAATTAATCCGGAGTCCCTCACTACGGCGTGCCTCGAAATCAGATCGTGGTTCTGGAGCGTAAACACCTAGAATTTATTTAATTATTATAAGTAAAAATTATTTGAAATAACTAACTTTAACTTTTTTCCACCCCCCTGTGCAACCGACACATCGCCTTCGCGCACAACACTGAGCCACACATGTTGTACCAGCGCCCTTGAACGCGCTACTGCATACATTGAATGCATTGTAATTGATAGTTCTGAATTTAAATAGACACTTTTAAGGTACATACCCAACCTTTGCGAAGTTTCAAGCAGATATGCTGAGCCGTTTGCTAGCAGCAGTTAAAACATGCAATTCACTACTAGAAGGTGCGTTTTAAAGGCTATGATGACAGCTTGAAAATTTCTCCGGAGACCCCAATACACCTACAAAAATAAAATTAAATTATTTTTCCTATTTATCTCATCGCAACCATTTGTTTTTTCACTACAAGAATAACTTCAACAACAGAAAACATTTTAGCCAACCAGAAAGCATCGAAACCTCTATGATGAATTTATCATTTTTCGACCCCCCCCCCCCCTCCCACCTCCAACATCCCCAATTTAATCGCCTCCCCCAAGATGTTGTTATGTTGTTGTTGTTGTTGTTGTTTTTTTTTTTTGCTTTCAAGAACACGCTAAATTTCCATCAAGTTTTGTTTCCAACCCGGTATTTCTGATGCACTGTCCATTACTGCTTAGAGCTCCAAGCGCAATTTACATTAATTTGGTAATTTGCCGCAATGCCCCTAATTAATCCACATAATTCCAGCTTCCCAGGCACATAACTTTTGACCTGCGCAACATTCTTTCTAAATTTCATTGCGATAACGTTCATCGTTCTTCTGATAAACTTTGTTGGTATTTGCGTAGCACATTCTCCACCATATACCTACTCCCAATATCAACTTCCCTGCAAAAGAGACATAAATCCAACTTTTTAACGACTGATAACGTAGAAGCAACAGAAATGTAAGCACAAAACACTGAGATTGATATCCGGGCGGGTATCCCATCTAAAATGCCATATTCCATTGTAAAGTACCTACGAAGAGACATAATTACCGAAAATGTCCTGAAAACTTCAAATACCTTCCGGTCTTCTACTTTCTTTATCAAAGACGTTTCTGTGCTCTTTTCGTTTTGTTCACAAGATAAAAAAGTTATTTCTCTCATTGATGTTCGTTTGTTTCTTCTTGCAAGCTTCACATATAGGCACCACTTGCTTCTTTATGCCCACCTTATTAATTGCGCTTATCTTTACGGCCAGTGATTACGATTTTACGACTTCACTCGTCTTTATGAGAACCACTGAGCGGAAATTAACGCAACGGAAGCTCCGTTAAACCAAGTCTAAGCTAAGTGTAACTGTACCACACGTTTTAAAGCTTAATAATTATATGGCAGCAATCGTTAGAAACAGATACTTTCTTATCGGACACTGAAAAATTCATTTATTATTATTATTATTTTCTTTTTCATTCAGAAACCCAGCCTGTTAACGTCGTCACGATGCAACGAAAAAGTTCTTCAGCTTGAACGTGAAAATTGTATGGTAGGAACTTTAAAAATTGCTTTGGAGTGTTCATTTTTTCTGCGTTTTAAAACACTCCTTATTCGTCGGGAATTTAACGCTGATACGAGAACTTTCAATACTTTCGATAATACAAATACATAGCATGGGCTGCAGAAGGCGAGCCTGCTAAACAATTTATTGGTGCCTGGGATTTTGAAGGCAATTATTTCCGTGTCAATGCACCCATACTAATACCTCACCTCCTGTAATGTTTGCATTTTTAGACCCGTTAGTATGAGCGTATACGACGTATCAATATCCAATAAAAATATAAGTACGGGACACAAATGGAAAAGTGCTCGAGAACCGCGTAAGCGAATCCTTTTCATCGCTTCAAGCAAATGAACTGCGTTTAGACTTTATTTTAGTGCGATTACAAGTCCTGGGATTGCCTGGGATTGCCTGGGATTGCCGATTATCGAATAATTTTCGAATAGTTTTCGAATAATGAATAGCCATTATGACAATTATTAGAAAAGGATGTTCACATCCCAATATTCATAAAATTAGCAAGTTTCTGGCGTTCCATAGTACGTTTACTTCATATCCTGAATGGATATGAAGGAGTGTGCTGGTCTGGGCTGGTTTGTCTGGGCTGGTCTGGGCTGGATATGAAGCCTTGCGGCCAATATCGTGCTAATTGGCACATATATATTTTTTTGTGTCTGCATGGCTACCGAAGACCGCACGTCTCTGTATCAGTCATCTACTTTATTCCAGTATCAAATGAACACTGTGATTGATGTAGACATTAAACCATTAGTCAGGTTTTACGGGGTCTGCACGCCCACATTGTTAGACTAGCCCCATGCCACTTCTTCAGCGACTTCGTGCGGCTTTCTGTCCGGTCTAGGCGCGCGTACAAGTCTCGAAACCTGTACGACATTTGAAGATTAACTGGGTCACTCACAGCGCTCATGCCTGTTAGTCGATACTCTGCAAGTATGGCACTGCAGGCATTATATCTTCTAGAGATATAAAGTGACATGCGAATTATTATATAATTGCGCCATTAAGCATTTGCGCCTGCTAAAAGTTCCTATAGTTGCTTTAAAGCAGCGTGATAATCTGCCGCTCTGGCTTATTCACTGCCTGAAATTGGCGCTCACAGAAGCGTGGTACTCATTCCGTCAGTGGCATCACCAACGAATGGTTGTCATCATAACAGCTATTCGGAGATTTCGCTTGCGCTGATTTCGTTATTAGCGGAGCTTTGCATGCCACGCCTGATTATTGTGGTACATATAACATGCTTGAGTCAATACTCAGTCATTAATCTCATTACGGCAGGGACAGTGAAAAAATTAAACAGCTTCTTATTTATTTATTTATTTATTTATTTATTTATTTATTTATTTATTTATTTATTTATTTATTTATTTATTTATTTATTTATTTATTATTTATATGTATTTACTGTCAATACTCTGAAGGCCCATAGGGCATTACAGAGATATATGGGTTCCTCCAGCTCTGTGGACTAAGTACGTCATAAATTACAACTCACTATAATTTAGGCTTGTATTAGAAACTCCGCTTCTGCATATATTGTTTCCGCCTTGTACATTTAGCTTACTGACATTGCAAGCTATGCTGGTAACAAAGTACTCCCAATTTGTTTATTCCTAAACGCTCCAAAAAACACTTTAATATAGCACATATTGAGCAACAGAAAGCTGTATCGGAAGTTTTTCATGTTGCTCTCCAGTCGCGCGGCAAATTGGGTGCAATTCGCGGGCTTCTTTTCGGAGTGGATCGGTGTGTATTAGAGAGCAAACAGAAATAGCCGATATTCTAGTTGAAATTATGAGGAAAACATGGAGCTGGACAGGCCATGTAGTGCGTAGTACAGATAACTGGCTGACCAGTGAGTTACGCAATGTGCACCAAGAGAACGGAAACGCAGGCGAGGACGGCAGATAATTAGGATGGGTGATTAAATGAGAAAATTTGTAGGCGCAAGTTATAATCAGCTAGCGCAAGAAAGGTGTAATTGGAGAACGCTGGGAGAGGCCTTCGTCCTGCAGTGGACAAAAAAAATCGGCTGATGATGATGATGTCGGATTGTGGTCTAACTTTCAGTAGTGTTCAGAGTAAGTCTAAGTGTCTGTAAGCCTCATGCTTGTACTTATCTACAGGCTAAATAACTATATTTCCACCCTTATCTGCTTTCTCAATGACAAAGTCGGCGGTAACTAATATTTGAGATTATGCGACTCTGAGACAGTTATCTTTATAGGTCGGTTAGCTGTCTTGGATTGCCTTAATTTTTAGTGACAGTTTTAAGACACAGGTCAAGTTTAATCGCTTGTTCTGGTTCAGGAGTCTAAGTGGACGATGCTCTATGTGGTGTCGTTCCGTTATCTAGTGCGTTGTTGTCTGCGAAAAATACCTAATGTGCAATTCGTCGCGAAATTTCTTAGCGTCTTTGGGAAGCTCGAATTCATTTATTGTGTTGTTCGTGGGACAACTGTTTAGGCCCTTGCAAAGCACGCATTATGTCCTCCCTGCTAAATGTTTTTTTTTTGTTTCTTTATTTATTTAAAAAATTTTAATACATGTCTATAGCATTAGACTGGTCTAATTTTGTGGAGACTTCAGCTGCGTCTGGTGTTTCTTGATTGGAGTTCCCTCTGTTGGCGTGACGTGGCTGCTTGCATGGAAGGTTATTTTTTCATTAGAGTTCGTTGTTTTCATGTGTTTCTGAATCAATTTTCTCGGCAGTTTTTCATGGTAGTGTTCTAATTCTTTCCTCTAATCCGGTGTTCGAGCTACGTTCTGTAGTTTATGGCTAGAACTTCTCAGTTTTTCTTCGCAGTGTGCCTTGGGGATATTCAAAAGTGAGAGTGGGGCATTTTTAAAGTTGTTTGTCAATTTGCATGACTGGTATGGTGAGAGTGTGCTTAGAGCTCAGAGATGTTATAGCCTTCAGAGCTAGTCCTTTAGAAATGGTATTGTTCTGTGTACAGTGTAACTGTGTTTTGTGTGTAGTGTAACTTCTGTACAAGCTATAGAAGTTTGCAAGTATTTTTCAATGCAATTCAAGCTCGTAGAAAGACCATTAGAGCTTCATACTCTTATCGGCCAATTCATTAGGCATGCATCGTTGTAGATCACTTCCTATTTTAACTGGTTCTTCGGGCCCAGATATTTGTGTCTGCTTTCGTGGAACTTGTTCTTTTTTAAGGATATTTATACTTAACATTTTACACATTTCGTTACCTGCTACGTCCCCATCTAACATTAGACTTGTTTTGAGCCTTAGCTCTACAACAAACAGTAGACCATCACTCAAGTTTCTATCGTCTCAGGTCTCAGCTAAACCATCGCTCAGGTCGCTCTGGTTTCCGTCTAACACGCGTTTTTCTACGTCTTATTTATTGAAGTACCATGCTTTTGTTCATTCAAAGATAAAATAAATGTGCCTGACCCAGAAACTTGGACTACGCTTAAGCTTCGCCTTTAAGAGTGGAACGCGATAGCGTCACCGGACGGCGTTGACGCCGACACCGACACCGTATTTTCTGCGACATGGGGCCCGATCAAAATTTAGAAAGGTTCGGTTTTCAACATTCCCCTTAAGGTTGCCTAGAACCAAAATACAGCGAAACACTATCAGAATTGGATGACGCTTAAGCTTCGTCCTTAAGAGTGTAACGCGATAGCATTCAAAGATCCCTGGCTTCTTATCAGGCTTTTTACTCGTATATTCAAATTACAATGCGACGCTATCACGTCTTTAGGTTGCGGTTAAGTCGTACTTCACAATTTTTCTGATGGATTTTACTTTGAGAAATTCCATTTTTGTTCACTAACGCCTTGCGCCACGCGGGGCGCCTGTGTGGTCGGGGTGGTTCGGGATGATGTGGTTCGGCATGATTATTTCCGCCCGACGCTGATGATTACGCCGACGCCGACGTCAACACCCACGCCGACACCAACACCGCCGTCGACGCCGGATTTTCTGCCACATGGGGCCCTTAACGATATCGCGTTAAAGGAGACTTCAGTATACTTTCTTACAGCGTACATAGAGGCTTTCTTTTCTTTTAGTCTACCCCTTCCCCAAGGCAAGATTTGTCCATTATATTTATCAAGGAACATTCAGTACATCAAACGTCGTTTTGCCTCTTACGCTGTTAAATAGAGCAATATTGATTTGCCCGACTTCCTGCAAGAAGGCGCGATGTAAACATAGCAAGAGATGAACTTGTCGCACAAATTCATCGCAGCTATAATTTCATTCTGATATAATGGCAACTACGATATAGCGTAGACAGAGATGTTTATTTATTTATTTATTTATTTATTTATTTATTTATTTATTTATTTATTTATTTATTTATTTATTTATTTATTTATTTATTTATTATTTATTTATTTATTTATTTATTTATTATTTATTATTTATTTATTTATTTATTTATTTATTATTTATTTATTTATTATTTATTTATTTATTTATTATTTATTTATTTATTTATTTATTTATTTATTTATTTATTTATTTATTTATTTATTACATACCTGCATCGGCCATGCGGGCATTACAGTAGGGGGTTACATTGTAAAGGAAGAAATTAAGGACTGATCACATACCTACAGCGCGATAAAACGCATCATTGTTTTCAATATTAACAATGTCATGCGAAAGAGCATTCCATTCTCTTATAGATCGAACAAAAAAAAAAAGTAATACCGAAAGACGTCACCCCTGAAAGGGAACTCGCGTATATTCAGTGCATGGTCACGTCTCATCGACATCTAACTAGACGATTAACATATCTTTCTCTCTCAATCCTTGTTTTATAATAACGAACAGCGTGAAAAATTTGCAACCTGAGATTTTTTTCGTCTGTCATTTAATGCTTGCCACGATAAATTAATTTTACTTTCTGTCATACTTAATCTTCTCCTATAATAATTAAACACAAACTTAGCTGCCCTATTCTGCACTCTTTAAAGCTGTTCCGTGAGATCAGCCGTGTACGGATCCCATTAGATACAACCGAAATCAAGTAAACTACGAACATGAGTGAAATACGATTGCACTTTTAATTTGTGCGGCGACTGACTGAAATTATGGTGCAAGAATACCAATGAACTGATTGCCTTATTTTCGATGTGCGCAATCTATATGTTCCATCTTAAGTGAGACCTCATTAAGATTCCTAAATATTTGTATTGATCAACCTTTTTAATGCCATATTATTCAAGATATATGTATACAACAGAAATGTGCGCTTCCTTCAAATGGTGACGTGAATAAATTTGTGAACATTTAATGACATTTCCCACGTATTGCACCATGTTCCTATTATGTCTTAATCAGTCTGTAATGATGCAATGTCACCTACGTTATCTCTGAGTCTATAAATGACACAAATCGTCCCCAAACGTTCTAAATGAAGACGTGAGGTCAGTTGCAGTATCATTAATAAAGAGTAGAAATAAAAGGGGACCCCAAACTGATCCCTGAGGAACACCTAAAGTTACTGGAAAATATACAGAAGAAAAACCGTCGAGCGCCACTGACTGCTGTCGTGCGCGAAGATATTCGGCAATGCAAGATATGACACGGTTGTCCAACTTGTAGGTCCTAAGCTTTGAGATTAAGAGATCGTGTGCAACAACATCGAAGGCCTTTTTTAAAGCTACAAATATGCATTCTGTTAATATGGTTTTGTCTGTTGCCGAGGCAAGATCCTGAAAGAATTCAACTGAATATGTAGAACACGAAAAACTTCGTCGAAAGCCATGCTGACTAGAGCTTAGAATATGGTATTTAACTAAATGTGACATGATCGACGTATAAATACGTGTTTTATTACCTTGCATGTGATACTTGTTAAGGACACCGGTCTGTAGTCCTCAATGACACTTCTCGTTCCGCCTTTGTGAATGGGTACACCCCGTGCCAAATGAACGCGGTTGTTCTATTTTACCACAATGTGGTCGCAACAACTGCCGGCCAGTCGGGACAAGACTGAGGAGAACCAGGAATGACGCAAAGATATGTAGTAGCGTTCAGGCGACAGTGTTTAAAAAGGGCCTTGTTTCTATATTATGAGAGAGTGTGTGTTTTGCATAGTGCAGGAAATACATCTCCTCTCTCTAGCGATTCCAGATATCTGTTGCGCGCTGTGTGTTTTTCGGTGTTCATATGGCGGTAGATTGAAGCACATTTCCATTAGAATCGAATACCGATGAGTTCACCAACCATCTCACGTTGCGGTTCTCGTTCTAACTCAAGGTCACTAGGTAACCCTCCTGCAATCGCTAGGTACTCCCATGTAAAAGGAACCTCTCATTGAAAATTAGTAATTATGCTTATCCTTATCTGAGAGCCTCAAATTAACGCCTTGACAAAGCCTTATCTGAAAGATGCTGACTCCACATTGCAACCTAACGTGCATTAACGTAAACGTCGCCTATAGGCCAGCAGTTCTAGGTGATATCCATGCTCCACCAATTAAGCCAAAACCAGACGTACATTTCTCTCGCGTCAACACCAACTGGCTGTTTGCGATGATTGCCGCGTGTTCATGAGGATTACGATTCCCAAACTATGGCACATAGTCCAAGAAGCGGCAGCCACATATCGTGCAAATGCTAATTCCCTCTTTGAGATGAAAATAAATAAGAATAAATGGAGAAACACAAGCCTATATAAGATTTGTCACATTACATAGCTTGGGTCCACGAGAACACCTGTGCGCGCCAGTTTCGATTATGCCAAGGACGCGGGAATAAAATGAACAAATCTATAGTATTTCAATAACTGGTGCACATGTAGCTTCGCCTCCACGTATAAATCCCAACATACAGTCTAGATCTGATTTTTTTTTGTGTGCTATGCCAACGTCATAACATAGCTTAGAAGACGATCATATTATCTACCCTGAGGATTGGCTTAATGGCTACGGTTCACTCGTGCTAAGCGAACCTGAGCGTGAGGTTGCGGGTTCGGTGTCCAGCCGTAGTAGCCGCATTTCGATGGGGACAAACACGAATGACACGTTCAAAAACCGCAGGTGGCACAAACTGTTAAGCAGACCTTGGATTGTTTTAGGACGTTCAAATGAGCATAATTCAATTCTTAATTACCTGTTCTGTTAGTACACAAAATTGTATGCGTAGTGAGACGGTTACAGTAAACGTGTGGCTTTGCCTTGATAACGCTCCTTTTAATCAACAACAAACCTAAAATGTGTTAAAGAAACAGTTATAAAAAGTCGACTTTTCGCTAAAGCACGTTCTCAAGCGACGTTTTATCGAGTTCCTAAAACACGTACTAATTAGGTGAACACGAGAGAGAGAAATCGCAAACGATGATCTGGCTCGTCCTTTAACGCGTCCTTGCTTTCTTTCTCTCAGTGAGAGGCAAATAAGCTTTTACTGCAACACAAGTGATCTTTTTTTTTTCACGATACAAGCTAGCGGTATTTTGAACAAGCCACCAACACATAACTCAGTTACGAACCTAAAATAAGTATAACGCAAAGAAGACTAGCTGAGTTAAACATGCGCTAGAAGGTGAAACACTGCCAAAATAGCAGGAAAGCTTCCGCCAGGGGAAACCGGAATCCGCATGAAGCAAGAAAATTAAAAACAACAACGAAGTTTGGCATGCTAATAAACTATCTGCTCGGCAGACAGGCGTGAAAGTTCTGAGAGATTGCACTGGTGCGTCGTGAGGGGGGCTTCCCTTTGAATCGTATTTTCCTGCCCAGAGTGAACCAAGCAGCAGTACGACAAAACGCAACACTTCTCTAATTAGAAAGTTTCTGGGTAGTCTTCGTTCAAACAGTTCCCGATGGCGGTAATAAAACAAACAAAGTGCAAAGTTCTCACACTAGCGAGTTCTCATCGCCTAATGCCGTTTTTCTTCTCATCTTCCTAATCTCCATGGAAGCATAAATTAGGGACAGCAGAGCACAGATGCTCAGTTTTCAAAAAATCACGTTGCGACGGGTGCTGCATCTTAGTCAGACGCTGGTTATTGCGCTGTGTCATTATTTTTTCGCGCTTCGCACTGCAAAGCTCGTGTTGGTAGGTAATTAGCGCCACGAATAGCGACACACATAGCGCAGAACTTGGTTGACTGTTGTTACAGCGTATTAAAAACGCCGCAGTTTCACCCCAAAAGGCGAAGCATCAATTGCGATAGCAAATTAGTAGAGAGCTATACGGAGTAAGGATAGTGCTGCTATCGGCTGTATAAATTGTACACATTCGCCTAATAACTGAAATAACAAGCATGGTGTCAGCGCGCACAAGCAAACATGAATAGATCCTACTCGACAACCGCAAACAACCGCTGCGAAAACGCTGGCATGAGCAAGCGCAGCTGCAACAGCGAGCGAATATTCGTGTGGTCTATCGCTTCAACGGAAACTGAGTGGCGAACGCACACCGCATACAAAGCTATGAGCCGTCTGCAGGTCGCTTTCAAGATACGGTGCGGGCGACCATCGCGGCCGGGCACAGTACAAGTAAGCAGTTGCGGGCAGAGTAGAAACCGCCCCCTCCCCGCTCCCTCCCGCGCGGCCTTCCCGCGCACGCAGGGCGCGTCCCTCGCGCGCTTTCACTCGCACATATAGCATGGCAACGAGCATCGCGCGCGGCAACGTTTTTATTGCCCTTGGACTTTATACGGAACCTCTCGGCGATGACGAAGACGACGGCTATGGTGACGCCGACGGCAGAAATCCGCTTGAAGTGTCCATATAATTGATATCGCAATAATATTTCGCTCCTTTTAAAACTGGCTGAATCTGAATGCCAAATATGATAAATCAAGGAAAAATAAGCAAGCCAGTTTATCACAATTTGGTATCTTCTAGATCAGACGTGTGATCCTATGTTTTTTTTTTTTTTCAATCTTGCCTTTAACTATTTAGCGTAGCCAATACACCACTTCACAGCACAACTCCATGTGAAACAGAGAAATTCAGTCTATATATGGGTGGCCGCTGGATAAATCTAACTGAAATGATGTTGCTATTACCAGTCAGAATCGTGTACTATTGAATACTTAATTTAGCATTCAATGTCTTTTTGTTCAGGCCTCTTGCAAGGTTTAAACGAAGTTTAATTTTTGCAGCTGTGTGTTCAAAAATCTGTTATCTATCCCCATAAACTGCACGTAAAATACCGCTTAGAGCAGGAAACACAAGCGTTTTAAAAAGTGCAGATTCATTGCTTGCCTAGCTTGAGTGGCTTCCGTTAAAGTTCTGTCTGGAAATAGTCATTTGATTTTAAGCAACACGATAATACTTTAAACTCTTCCACATTAAGCGCTCAATATCAATCATTTGGCAGAATATTGGTACGCCCCTTTGTCACAGAGGCGCTGTTAAAATATTCATTTATCCTAGTAAAGCCCATACTTACTCCCCGGTATAGATTTTGGCTTCGATTACTACATATTTCCGTCTCTGGGACTCAGATCGATATTATCTTTTAATAAAAGTAGTTGCGTTATGTTTTATTGCCATAAGGTTTGGTGAATTAGTTGCAACGATTGCCTAATGAGGTCTGCTTTACGCCTAGCACATGTACTTGAAAAAATGACACAGTCGTCGTAGCGTACATGCAGCTTCTACTCTGGCAGAAATTCAATTACCCTTTTACGCTTTTCTAGTGGTGCAGTAGATTGCCATGGAGCACTTACAGCAAATGCACTATCGAAAGCGCAAATTATCTCTGCCTCGATGGCGAAAACTCTGCGACAACCTCTGGGAGTAGATTTTCTTCACGGCAGCAAAGCCACACACTGATACTGTGGCACACAACGAGTACTGAAATGCCACGGTTTGAGCACCTTTCTGCTTTATCTGGTTCACCAACTGCGTGCACATGACAGAGAAGCACACCACGTCAAATAATTCCTGGCTACCCAAGGAGCAAGACATCGTTTGAGCGACGCGCAGTCGTCGTGAATGTTGTGAATTCGCTTCTTCCGTCTGCACATTTAGCGCACAGCATGCTTTGTCTACGGGGCACGTGGGCAATTGCGCTAACGCGTGCATCATAGCCACCCAAAATAATACTCATCCCACGCTTGCATTTGAAATATTTCATAATTCAAACTACTGCGCACTCGCTTAACAAGAATACTGGCAGTCTTCCCCGCCCCGTATACGCGCGATGATTTCCTGTCATTGGGAACAAGGCCATGTCCCGCCCTCGGTGGCCCGTGTCGTGTCCTCGCCGTTGATGGCACCGCAGTCGCAAACTGCGTTGCACGTCAATTGCCATTCGAAATACATTGTACTGAGCTCTGACAAGCTATTTCGATACGTTAATGGTTCTGAGAATGTTTACTTATTGGCAGAAAATATCTTTTTGCACTATAATAACGAGTAGAAAATGTTCTCAATACAGGAATTCGGGGGGGGGGGGGGGGGGGGGGGGACGGCACGATAACAAATGATCACGCAGCAACACAGCGATCGACATTCACAAAGCACTGATGACGGATAGAATGTGCGCAGATCCTCGCGAAGTATTATATTGCAGCTCAGTAATTCATCTGTGGCTGCTGCCACATGCTAGTTGTATGTCCGGTGTTTCCTACGCGTCATTAACGATATACGAGGTAATGTCTACATTTCTTAGAGTTTTATGCGCTCCGTACGTTACATGTAACAAAACAACACTTATTTCAGTGTTTTGTATATTCCGTGCATTGTGAGTAAATCTACGAATAAACGTTGATATCAAAGGACCACATAACCTCACATTGTTCCTGTAATTACACAAAGAATGTAAATAAATGTTTGAAAACACAACTAGTGCATTACTTCTGGCGTTTGCGTGAGACTGTCTACCTAATACATTTCTTCACACCATATTTTGCTCATAAAAAATGTAACATTGAAGTATACACAATCGAAACTTGCTAAGCGCGTCGAAGATAGTTATGACAATACAAATGAAAGACAGAAATGGTTGATTATCAAGGAAAATGTTAGTATACTGAGAGGGGCCCCAAAGATGCACCGCTCGACCCACAGAAAGAATAAATTCGAATATGCATATTGGTGCTTCGCTACAAAACGCGCGTCAACGCACCAAGAAGCCGAAACTGGAAGTAATACCGAAAGGAGGTCCCCACCACGGCTTTCGTGACTGCCGCATTACGACTACTGCGCAAGCGCACACTGTTCACGCCGTAGACCACACCAGTGGCTAGATTAGCGCCAGGAGTAGCCTCCGCGTCCCTTATAGCTTTATGGGAGCGTCCATTCTCCAGCTAAGTATTGTGTGGCAAGACTCCTCTACGGGAGCCGAAACGTCTTTTATTTGAATATGTTTTACCTTCGTCGTCCCCGTGTTTTGACGCGATAGCATTAAGGGCCCTGTGTCGCAGAAAATCCGGCATGGGCAACCGGCGTCGGCGTGCGATGTCGGCTGGTGGCGGACAAAATCATCCCCAAACAACCCCAACCACCCCAACCACCCCGACCGCGCAGGCCCTCCAGGTGGTGCAAGGTTTTGGGCAACAAAAATTGAATTTCTCACAGTGAAATCCGTCACAATAATGGCCTTCACATTTTAATATAATACCGCTTATATTGCCCCTAAAAAACGTCTTTTCAGCAATGCATTTCTGTTTAAACTGAAGCCGACTTTAAAGGATCGGTGTAAGCTTGGTTTTTGTAAGCTGCCTTTCCCACGTGTTGTGTTGCAGTGAATGAAGCCTTCTTGCCGTATGCGAACGATGCCATGCGAACGGGTCCCGATAACTCTATCGCGTTCGACTCTTAAAGCTCAAGCGTAAGCGTTCTCCAAATTTTTATTGACAGTGATCTTCCCCGACGAGACGAGTTACCATAAGACCCTCGATTTCATAATCCTTTCAGTGTTTTTTACTGCAAAGGGGCAGAAGCCAGAAGTCCCTTTCAAGTGTATTGTTAGTGAAAATGCTTCTTGGTAGTTGGTATCCAGTCGGTACTTTCTGAAGCCCCTGAACTCGTTGGAACTGAATGATCCGTTTTATTGCGATAGCAATTATATGGACACACCAAAGCGTATTTCTGCCGTCGTCGCCGTCGCCGTGAGGTTCCGTATGATGTCAACGGCGATGAAATCGTCGCCGCGCTCCGGACGCTGTATGTGCGATTGAAAGGGCGCGAGGGACGCGCGCTTTCACGGTGAGCGAACGCACGTCGGAGAGCAAACGCACTCTCTGCGCCGTACTCCCTGAAGGGCTGCCGAATTAACCGTTGCTTCCCTCCTTTACAATCACCATATATAGAAAGCAAACGCGACTTTTTCGGTCGCGCGAAAGGCCGTGGGGGAATGGGAGGGAGGGAGGGAGGGAGGGAGGGAGGGGAGGCGACGTTTAGCTGTGGCACCAAATGCGTATTTATATAAAACGTTGCGAGGCGAGAAGGTGGTAAAGACTTCCGACGCTGCTCGTCGAGTTTCCTGTTGTGATCTCGTCGAAAACCTCCGAGCCGCCCCCAGAGGCGCTGGCAACAGTCACCAACGCCGCGCGCGTTCGGTGCGAACGCGGGCAAAACGCAGACGGCGTCGACAACAGTTCTGCGCGTTGCTGGTGCTGCTGCATGTCCAAGTTTGTACAGCTGATAAAACTACTATCCTTGATCCGTATAGCTCTCTACTAATTTGCTATCGCAATCCACCTTTTTCATTTTCCTGTGCTGCCCTCTGCCGCGCGCCGCTGGAAACGTTTTGGTAGGGGGCTGGGGCTTTCGCCGGTTGATTTGTGAACCTGCGCCCGTGTTAAGTGCGCATCGGTTGTGCGTTTCGTGGATTGCGAATAATTATAAATGGCTTCTGGGGGGGGGGGGGGGGGGGCAGCATGTCGTTCCTGGAAGCCATGTAGCACTCACCAACTATATACGTGTAGGGCGAGCAGGCCAGAGTGTGCTGTTTTGTTTACAGTGCGGCCGATAAAGGCCCACTGGGTTCCCTCTGCCGTAGCGGCTGCTTTGGAGTTTGTTGGCGCTAACTCCTGCACTTGCACCTCGCTTCTTTTGTAATTCTTTTTACACATTCTTTAGACATTTCGCATAAATAAGATGTTTTCGAGTGCGCAGCCTTCCGCGTCGGATTTAGCAAAGCGATGCACTTGTTTACATCGGCATCTACAGCCACAGATCGTTGTTAGCGTCAAAAAATGGGGGAAAGGTGCATATATGAAAAGGCGCTGATATGAAAGAATGTCGAAACGTAGAATAAAACACACATATGTGCTCATATGAGCCGCGTTGTTCCATCGTGAGACGAGTCAGTATGCGCGGCTGAGCCACTTAAACAATGGCGGCTGTGATCCAGTTACAAATATTGGGCTGTTAATTTATTACTGATTCTCGCTTTTCTTTAACTTCGTGATAGTTAGTTTGCGCCTGTTATAAAACATTATTAGAGCAAACTGTGCTCGCATAAGCGCTCATTTAAAGGCCGTGTTGTTCTCCTGCAAAAACGCGGATGCCATCGCTGACACAGTTGGTATATAACTGAGCGAGGCGGCTGTTTATGCTGCTGTACCGAATGTACCGTCTCTTGTTTCGGGTTTGACGCAGAGATAAAGAGTACATCTCAAGAATTAAGAAATGTGTCAGCATGCCAACACGTAAAAAAGTTGTCGCAGTTTCACCTGAAAGGCGAAGCATCAATTGCGATAGCAAATTTGTAGAGAGCTATACGGAGTAATGATATTAGCTTTATCAGCTGTATAAACTTAGACATGCAGCAGCACCGGCAACGCGCAGAACTGTTGTCGACGCCGTGGGCGTTTTGCCCGCGTTCGCTCAAAATGCGTGCGGCGTTGGTGACTGTTGCCGGAGCCTCTGATATAAATAGGCATTTGGTGCCGCAGCTAAACGTCGCCTCCCTTCTCTCCCCCTCCCCCCCCCTCCCCCACGGCCTCTCGCGCGTCGGAAGAAGGCGCGTTTGCTCTACATATATGGTGATTGTAAAGGAGGAAAGAGACGCCTACTTCTGCAGCCCTTAAGGGAGCACGGCGCAGAACGCGCGTTTGTTCTCCGCCGTGCGTTCACTCCCCGTGAAAGCGCGCGCCCCTCGCACCCTTTCACTCGCACATACAGCGTTCGGCGGCGCGCGGCGATGATTTCATCTCCATTGACGTCATACGGAACCTCACGGCGACGGCGACGGTGACGCCGACGGCAGAAATCTGCTTTTGAGTGTCCATATAATTGCTATCGCAATAAAACAGATTTAATTAGACAATTGCACTAATCAATACCTCCCAAAGAGCTACTTGAGGCTGTACGCTCCAGAATTGAGGGAAATAGGGACATTGCATGTCACAATGCAATGCCCTTGCAGGTATATGTTGTTTCCACTACTTTTTAACGTTTTAAACTATCAATTGCCCTTTTTTGCTTTTGTACCCAGTGATGAGTGTTCTGTTTTTATGTTATTCTCACTGAGTGTTTGTGCTTATGGGTAGCTGGCGCTTTGTCAGGCATTTATTTGCCTTTTTCGCCAGCGTCCACGGAAAATCTGTACATAATTGTGCGAAAATAAACAAACTTTAAACTTCGACATGGAGCTAGCCATTCTTAAAGGGACACTAAAGGGAAAATTGATTTCTTCTGTATCCAGTATATTACCCTTCCAAAATACCGAAAACACCACTCGTACCGCGAGAAGCCGCTCGGTAGGCAAGAAAGAAACGAAAGACACAGAGGCGAGAGCGACGCCATCTTGAAGTTCCCGCACCAGCTCACCATGACGTCATGGATTTTGACAGCGCCTTCTAGGTCCCAGTTATTTCTTTACAAGGAAGATTTTTTTTTAATCCTCCTTGTTTCTTTAGCAGTAAATGTTGACTACATTGTGTTCTAAAGGAGAACAAGACTGAATATGGCAAGTTTCGCTAACTTTTACTGAGCCAACGTGGCCCAAATACGAAAATTTACTTTAGAAGCCGTGACGTCACACTGAAGTGCTGACGTTGGAGTTTGCGCGCGAAATTTAAAAACAATTACTTCGAGCTTAATTTTCTCTTCTAATAGTTTATCTGTCTAAGTTGATTAATTGTTTTGTTTTAGTGTCCCTTTAATAGTTCTTGGCTTTGCTAGAGTTTTACCTCGGCGCAAATGCTGCGTCCTTCCAGAAGCAGTTCCTGCAAAAGAAAAGAGAAAAAAACGCATTTGCATAGCATTTTGTGAGGCATCACTTCTAAATACATTTTTATTGCGATAGCAATTATATGGACACTCAAAAGCAGATTTCTGCCGTCGGCGTCGCCGTCGCCGTCGCCGTGAGGTTCCGTATGACGTCATTTGGAGATGAAATCGTCGCCGCGCGCCGAACGCTGTATGTGCGAGTGAAAGGGCGCGAGGGGCGCGTCTTTCACGGGGAGTGAACGCACGGCGGAGAACAAACGCGCGTTCTGCGCCGTGCTCGCTTAAGGGCTGCAGAAGTAGGCGTCTCTTTTCTCCTTTACAATCACCATATATGTAGAGCAAACGCGCCTTCTTCAGACGCGCGAGAGGCCGTGGGGGAGGGGGAGGGAAGGGAGCCGACGTTTAGCTGCGGCACCAAGTGCCTATTTATATCAGAGGCTCCAGCAACAGTCACCAACGCCGCACGCATTTTGAGCTAACGCAGGCAAAACGCCGATGGCGTCGACAACAGTTCTGCGTGTTGTTGCTACCAAAGCCGCTCACCTTACTTCGTATGACATTGCTGTGTTGCTATCGCATTCATTGCTTCGCCCTTAGGGCGAAACTGTGACATTTTTTTTTTGTCAGAACCGATACAGATTTAGTGTTTTAAAAATTGCGCGATATCTATGGTATTTTGGATATGTAGATTTCTTTTTATTTTTTTAAAGAATTCCATATCCCATTTAACAACGTGTGCCAGATATTTGGAATGTTTTTCGAACACAGGAAATTTTACCCATGTGATTTCTGATGATGACAGTCTTCAGTGTTTAGGCATTCACATGACTGTTCTTAACAATCAGGTCTGTAGAATGGGCTGTCCCTGTCTGCGCAAAGATCCTCTGACTACTTTACCCTTTCACTCCACTCATCCAGAGGCAGTAAGGCGAGTGATCGCATGTGCAAGTGAGAAACGTGCGCTAAATCTCCCATCAACTTATTTTACATGGCATCGAATATTCCGCTTTGTCTTGAAAGAAAACGGCACCGTGTCCGAATATTCACAGATAAGTTTCATGTGCGACAAATTTGTAATAGCGTAAACGTGGCACAGAAGTTGTCATTTTACATTCAGGGTCACGAAAATTTCCCACTAATATAATTTGAACTCATTCGTGACAGCTCCGCTTCAAAACTGAACGACAGTTCACACGATGGAATGATGTATTATAAACAAGACGATTAAACGACCGTCATAAGAACTTGTAAATGTAACAAAATGTAACAATTCCATTCCGATTCTTTTCCTGATCGGCCTTCATCAGGGGTCAGAGTGGTGCTCAGTCTAATGTTATCACTGGCATCAACCAGTCGTAAAAGCTGGATTATAAGAAAAGAATAGAATCGAGCGAAAGGAATCCTAACAATATGCCCGCCTATGATCCAATGCGACAGCCTGTCTATTTTACCAAGTTTATTATGGGGCGAATGATCAACTTTCGAGCTATCGTTTTTCTCTGAAAGACAGCTGGCCTACACGGTGAAATTAATTTCACCGAATTAATTGTATAAATTATGAAATTTTACTTGCCAAATCCACTATATGATTACGAGGCACGCTGTAGTGGGGGACTCCGGAATGATTTCGACCACCTGGCCTTTTTTAACGTGCACGAATGCACGTTACACGGGTGTTCTGCATTCCACCCCCTTCGAATTGCGGTCGCCGCGGCCTACCGAGAATTGTGGAAAAGTGTTATTACTGCTTTTATGTCAATTGGCAACAGTACGGTGGCAGGAAGACTCAAACCTAGAGTAAGTAGGTTAACCTCGCAAAAAAATAAATAAAGGAAGAAATGAAAAGTAAATTTACTCAAAATCAAAATTTACCGTTGCGTAATGAACTGGGGCTGCCGAAGCATTGCATTATATGTGTCTGCGTTATTTAGAGGAGCGGCTTTCTTGTCATAAAGCACAAAGGGGAAGTAAATTCCCGAAATATGTGTTGACGAGCCAAATGCTATACTACTTGCTCATTTTTTCTCAAAGCTCTGTTTAACAAAGACAGACGCTGCCGTGCATGATGGATTTGATTTATAACATCTTTAATAAAAGAAACAAGGAAGGAGCTCCAATTGGCTTGAGCTTTAGAGCCGTGTGTCTTGCGGCGGCCTTGATCTTCCGTGTTTCCGCAGGCGATTCCCATGTAGTAGATGATCAGCTGCGTTCGTCGTTTCTTGATGCTCCAGTAACGAAAGGTGGAACCGTCTTTCGAGATACGGCACAATCCACTGCACTGCGACAAACGAGGGAAAGTTTAGTATGCCTATTTCATGGCGCATGCTCAGAAGAAAGCTATATAGACGACAAATGTTCTAATGTATTTTGAGACCCTCCGACTGATGATTTAGAAAGGTACGTATACGGAAGGATGTATACTTCACGCATTTGCTATTATAATACAGGACATTTCCAGCGGGCAAAGTAAATGCGAATGCAGAAAGAACGCCTGTGTTCACTAAAAAGCTCTTACGCTATAATTGTTCGGAAAAGTGAATTCCAAACAATCTCCATGCTGGGCCTATTACCGGCGAACGCGGCTGGCCACTCGCAAGGACCATCTACGAGCAAAAAGCTTTGTCAATTCGTCCCCAGACGCATTACTCAGTAATAAGCGCACATACGAGTATATGGCAGAGAGATGTTAAAAGTATGCTCTTAGCGTTCCTTAAGCTCTATGCTCCGCCAAATTTCAATTCTTTCACGGACGCCTATAGTGCACTGTTTTCCGCTCTTTCTTGTGAAGGCACGAACGCAGGAGTGGAGATCACCATGCACGTCTTATAACTAAGTAACGTTTGTTTCTTGAGCACATTTCTTTTGTCTCTCTGTGTTGTTGTGACCACAAGGTTTAGCTATAGGCTACAGAAACTAAGGAGACCACATGCCTGTGTACCTTATTTCGTATATGGCTTCAAGACGCAAGGTTAGTTATACGGCAGTGAGAGAAATCTGGGCCCATATCAACGAAAAAGCGCTTACTCTGGACTTGTTCGTAGACCAATTTACCAGCGAATTCTGATGCCAGACAGAGAGAGAGAGAGAGAGAAGTCATAAGGGAAAGGCAGGGAGGTTAACCAGGCTGAGCCCGGTAGGCATGCCAGACAGAATAGTAACGAAGGCAGGCGGCCAGTGTCAGGGAGCACTTACTAACGAAAGGCTTTGTGAATTCGGCCCCTGCTTCAAATCCCTTGCCGCTTATGTTTGGAACCTTCAGAAATAACCTCTCTTACAAATGTGGCCCCTGAGACTCTCTGACGTCCACTCGCTTTATTTGTTTGCGCGAGATGTGAGCCCAGTCGTTACCCGTGTAGCGCGTTCTTAGGAAAGCCCATTTTACTCCAGACGCCATTTGAAACACTTCTTTCATGAATCAAAGCACCGACGCACATGTATCTTTTTGGCCGCTTACCTCTGCCGCATGATTCAGAATATCACTGCTGCGCAATTATACTGAAGTGACCTGACTATAAAGGAGCCGTGGAACTCTAAATACAGACTCATCGCAGGCGCAGCTAAATGCCGAAATGAAACTCCTTATTGAATATTCCTGCTTTAGATTCGACATCATTCAATTGGGAGAGAGCGTCCAGAAAACGGGATAGTTTGTGGGGACCAGTTGAATATAGTATATTCTCTGTTTGCGAAGTCGGGCTGCCATTAACTGACGACGGCGAGATAGGAAGAAGCGCCGGCCAACGCTTCACTTATGCGACAGTGTTTATCTTCAGATCAGTATTTCATCTTCTGTTTCTGAAAAACAATATATATAGATCTATATATATATATATATATATATATATATATATATATATATTATTCATTATAATTAGCAATATTTGCAGGACATTGTATTACTCGTTTCGTTCTGCTGTCAGGTTTCGCCGCTTTTTATTAACACTGCTGCCGGTGCAGTTATCGCTGCTTTATGAAACAAGTTCTTCAGGAAACTCTCACATCGATTGAAATGGCACGAACGTTATATATTTCCGTCACAGTATGAAGCACTATATTAAACGTTACAGAAATTGCTCCGTCACCCTAAGTGCGCGTGAGATCTGGTGCTTTTTTTACTTTCCTATCCTCACAATAGAGGACAATGCTTTTTTTAATAAGACTGAAATAAGACGCTTTCAATCTTATTTATTTTAAATAAGAGATTTCAGTCTCTTTTAATTAGAGACCGAAATAAGACGCTCACTGCGTTCATTCTCAGTACCACTGCTTTCCTTTGAACTTTTTAAAATTCTAATTAGCAACCGGCTAGCTTCCGTAAATATTTAAGGAGGAGCTGTTTAGATAGCAATTCCCCTATCACAGCGAAGGACACGTATATATAGCGACAAAAACATGTCATACGTCGGTGTATATCATTTAATATTTCCGGGAGCTGGAGTTCCGAGACATCCTTTCTACAGCCTTTCTTTGGACGCAGTGGACCTTCCTCTTGCAGAGCTGTTATTGACAGTAGCAAGTTTTGACACTTCATTTGTATTGGCAATCTTACGTGCCGCAATATAGAAAGTGTTCGCGTGGGAAATTTGAGCTTTTTTTCTAAAGGCGTGCTAGCTACTCTCAGGATTACTGCAATCTTCCGGAAATACATCGCAAGACCTCTCATATATTCTGAGCGGATAAAGGGACATTAGACTATTCAACAACCCAAAAAGATTGGTATTCGTGTAAGCAATACGTTAAGGCACTTACAACAGCATCACTACACTGAAAATCTTTCATACACATTCTTATAATGCGAAAGTTTGTACGGGATGCACAGTGTTATTAGCTACTATAGCCAAACATTTCGGGAAAATTCCGCCTACAGGTAAGGGCATTTCTTGCATTCTCTGAGACGGAAATCAACAATACTGCTATGAAAAAAAAAAACGACTGTACGTGCTCACATTATTAACGGTAAATGCTCTCTTGTGTAGCTGCCTCGTGTTTGCAAGACATTAAATAATGAACTGAGGTTTTCCCTGTGACTAGTGCGAGACGTGCGGCTTAGCACGTAATTCTCCATCATTCGGCACTAGTAAAACGACTCTGGTGTGGAGTTAGATGATGATGATGATTTATCAGCATGCCCTTTGCAACGGAGTGGTGAGTAGTCACTTAGCCTGTATGCTATACATGTTTTGAATGCGAAGCATTTCTTGGCAAACATTTGCTGCTTTGACAGTATCTATCTATCTATCTATCTATCTATCTATCTATCTATCTATCTATCTAGCCGCCTACGACTTTGCGCTCTCATGGTCCTTTCGTTAACTTGGTATGTACCAAAATTTGCATACTACTATAAGAGCATCTGACGAACATAGATGATATGTCATAACATGCATGTCATGACATGCGTGTCATGCAGGTCATGAAACAGCTGCTTACATCTTGGTGTTCTCATGGTCGTTTTGTTAACTTGGTAGGTACCAAATTTGACATATTATGACAGGAGTGTATGACTAACATACGTGATAGGTCATGACATAAATTTCATGACATGCGTGTCATGTAGGCCATGACAATGACCCACCGAAAAATATTTACACTTAAAAACCACTGAACTGGGTTTAGACATGGGTACTAAGTGAAGGAAACACTAAAGGATTATGGTAGAAATCATAGTCATGAGCATGACTCAACAAAAATGACAATGACTCAGCGAAAAAAGATTAACACTCAAAATCCACTGAAATGGGTTTTGAGGTAGGTACTAAATCAAGGAAACACTAATGGATGGTGATAGAAGTCATAGTATGAGCATGACTGAGCAGAAACGTCAATGACTCAGCAAAAAAATATTAACACTTAAAAACCACTAAAATGGGTTGCAAACACTAATGGATGGTTGTAGGGCATAGTCATGACCATGACTCAGCAAAAATGACGATGACTTAGCGAAAAAAAGATTAACACTCAAAAACCACTGAAATGGGTTCTGACGTAGGTACCAAGTGAAGGAAACACTAAAGGATGGTGGTAGAAGTAATAGTCATGACCATGACTCAGCAAAAATGACAATAACTCAGCGAAAAAAATTTACACTCAAAAACCATTGAAATGGGTTCGGACTACGTACTAAGTGAAGAAAAAGTCATCTTCACGAGCATGACTAAGGCTTTCGCCTTAAGGTCTCTTAGGTGTAGCTAAAGGGACTCCTGAGGACTCATGACAATAATGTCATGGCATGCGTGTCATGTAGGTCACGAAAGAGCCGCCTACGTCTTGGTGCTCACATGGTCGTTTCGTTAACTTGGTAGGCTTCTCGCACCCTGCTTCGCATAACATCGATTCCCACAGGGCGTGGGATCTGCCGGCTTTTTTCCATTCTAGCATGTTTGTATACATCCTAATCTATTTTTTTCTTCACTCAAATCTATCTTGTGCCGCTACCTATACCTAGAGACACTGTGCGTAAGTGCCATTTTCCTGTTAACCGTATTAGTTGCTTGCTAGAGCATCGATATTCGATAATCCTGCCAGCCACTGTCTCGACTGAATGCGTCGTACGCGGGCCCGCGCCGACGTGTCTGCATTTGTTTACACAGCGTCATTCAAGGAAGCACGAAAGAAGTGAAACTCAAGCTTCTTCCGCATTCCTGACGAACGTTAGCATTTCGTAGCGAGCCGGCCATTTCACGCATACCCGGCGAGCAGCGCGTTTGTTTTCTTGATCAAGGTAAACCAAACAAAGAATATGCAATGTTCCGAAGTATTCGGCGTCGAACATTTTATCGAGTGTTCCAAGGATCGAGGAACAAGCTTCGGCTGTCTTGCGCATTCACGATGGTTCTAGCATAACTACTGCTTCGTTTATACTAGCCGTCGGTAACTTGTTCATGTCATTCTGTCAAAGCAAATCGACGTTTCTCTGAACATTCGATTACATTTATTCTTCCCAGAGGTTAACGGGTGCTTACGAATCATTTTCATGGCAATTAAAAGTAACGTAGTTTTAGCTTATCCGTTAACGTATTACATTTTGTAGAATACCGGGTAATCGAACACATATACGGCAGCAACAAAACTTGTAGCGACATCTTCTGACGGCAAACTTAATCAGATAGCACACAAGCTTAAGGTTAGTACTGCAGTGGCGTACGATATAATGATAATGATGATGATTATATTTATTCATGAACGATGTACAGGAAAACGTTCGAGCCCGCATAAGCCTTACGGCTTTTGTGCGTAGCTGGGCGGTCACATCGTGGTTCACAACCGTAGGCTAGGTGACAATGGAATAATTCTGGGGTTTCAAGTGCCAAAACCATAATCTCATTATGAAGCACGCCGGCCATGGACTCCGCATTAGTTTTGACCACCAGGGAATATTTAACATGCCACAAATGCACGGGACAAGGGCGTTTTTGCATTTCACCCCCATCGAAATGCGGCCCCCATGGCCGGGATTTGATACCGCGAGTTCGTGCTTAGCAGCGTAGCACCATAGCCGCTAAGCCCCCGCGGCAGGTGCGTGGTGACAAAGTAAAACAGTTGCCAAGGGCAAGAACGTCCACGCAAAACAAAACAAAGCAACAATGAAACGAAATAATAAATGCGTTGACAAGTAAATAGGTGAAAATAAATATATTACAATAATAATTACAGTGCGCTCGCACAAGTTGTTAATATACAATATGAGTACATTCTTCGTACAATGATTGCATAAGATACAATAAACCCGTAGAAATTGCGCATGTGTTGTAGTTAAGCAAGCTGAACAAGTACAGGAGGTTCCTTCATAAATATGGCGCAGTAATAATTATGCAAATGTACAATGCAAAAATACACAAAACATACATATATATATATATATATATATATATATATACCACCATCTGACCCGATAGCGGATAATATATGTTCCGACCATCTGACCCAGTAAGTACTACGAGACGGCTGCTTTGCCATCTGCCACCGCCAGCGAAGTTTCCTTTTATTGCGATAACGACTATAAGGACACTTGTAGTGGATTTCTGGTATTGGCGTCGCCGTTGACGTGAGGTTCCATATAAAGTCCAAGGGCGATAAAATCGTCGCCGCGCGCCGTATGCGCGAGTGGAAGTGCGCTATCACGGAGAGCGAACGCACGGCGGAAAGCAAACGCGACTTCCGTGGCGCGAAAGGCCGTGGGGGTGTGAGAGGGAGGGAGGCGGGGCGACGCTGTGCTGCGGCACCAAATGCGTATCTTGCAATCGGGCGCAAGGGGAACTGGCCACTCAATCTCCAACGCGGAAAGGAGGACAAGCGGGAAGGGAGCGCGAGGGAGGGGGGGGGGGGCAGCTTTTACTCTGCCAACAACTGCGATTGTGCTTTGCCCGGCTGCGGCGGTCACCCGCACCGTCTCTTAAAAGCGATCTCCTAGACGGCTCTGACCTTTGTATGCGCTGTGCATTCGCCTCTCAGTTTCCGTTGAAGTGATAGAACGTACGAACCTTCGCTCGCTGCGGCGGCTGCGCTTGCTGCCAGCGTTTTGACAGTGGATGTCTGCGGTCATTGAGTGTGATCTATTCATGTTTGCTTTTGCGCGTTGACACCACGCTTGTCTATTCAGTTATTAAGCGAATGTGTCCAAGTTTATGCAGCTGATAAAACTATCCCTACTGCGAATAGCTCTCTACTATTTTGCTATTACAATTGATGCTTCGCCTTTCGGGCGAAACTACGAAATTTTTTTCTGCTGCACTCGATTATTGTCCGTCACGGCCCTCCTAGAGTCATCATCAGCTACCGGGGCCGCCAGTTTACTGCAGATGTCGTAGAAGAGCTTCTTCGATTGTGCGCTTCCAGCTTTCGCAACTCGACACCGTATCACCCGCAAACAAATGGGCTGACCGAGCGTACCAACCGCACACTGGTGAACATGTTGTCCATGTACGTCGCATCGGACCATAAAAACTGGGATGACATTTTGCCCTTCATTACATACGCATTTAACACTGCAAAGCACGAGACTACTGCCTACAGCCCCTTTTTCCTAAATTGAAAGAAGTGCAGGAGCACGTAGAAAACCCAAAAACATTCAATTTCAACGTTTTGGCCGGGGTCCAGCCTTCATCAAGAACCGAAATTGAATGTTTGTTTTTGCTTTTCTACTTGCGCCTGCACTTCTTTTCTTCTCTTATGGTCTCTAGTGTGTCTTCTTATGTTCTCTGGTATGTGCGTCTAACATAGCTGAAGATCATGCCTCTTGCATGCCTTTGCAAGAGGCATGAATATTTTCAAAAATAGGAGGGAACTATTTTAAGCTAAATGTTAATTCAGGAGCAGAATCATACCCTCGGAGAGAGAGAGAAAGAGAGATGTAAATGATGCGAAAGGAAAACAGATTAACTGGAAGACAGATATCCAGTTTACTACTCTGCACTTAAGAAGGTTTCCTACAAGCCTCTCTAGTAGCGGTATATATATATATATATATATATACATACAGACGACACACAACCGCACTCCAAGCACATTGGTTTTCTTACTTTTTTCCAATACTTCGTTTCTTTACTTTTGGCTGTTGCTGACTGCGATAGTGGAAAGGGACCTAAATCTTGCACTTTTCAACTTTTTCCATTTTTGCAAGGCTAGGTCCGGCTGCAGCAAGCAACAGCCTTTCGACTCCTCCTTCTCCAAGCAGACTTTTCGAAGCATTCTGTTTTCCTTTAACTTATATATGCCTTCCCTGCTAAATCCACGCTGATACCGTTCTCTCTTTCATTTTTTTCGGTGTTTACAGTTCTTCTAACATATGTCGTTGATGGTAAGTAGAATTTAAACAAACAAATATACGCGCAATCTTTACTGTCTTTTTTATCGAATATTTTTAACAGCATACAAATGGCGTTTCTTCGGCAATGATAAACATGAGTTCTCGTGATAAGGTGTTCCATAAGAAAATAGCGGTGAGAATTCAGGCTGAAAATACAGTGGGATACAAATGCGTCAAGGTGTAGTGAGATTATTTGAAAAAAGATATATAGTCCACATGTGAAGCCGTCCCTCCCGTCGGAAATATCAAAATGTACCGATCAGTAACTGCACACTTATTTGGTCAAATTTTCTTGTGTGATTTAAATTGTAATCATGTTAATTTCAGACATTTTCACGAAAGCAGTCCAGGGTCTTTTTCAATGTACTTCAGAACAGGTTATTTCTCCAGGCCTAATAATGATAAATATATTGCAAGAGCAACAATTGCAAAATTGTTCTCTTAGCTGGAATTCGTTACATCAAAGTGAAGTTCTTTTTTTTTCTTTTTTCGTATAACACACATCACAACACCAGACTCGTGCGCGAAATGTTGTCTGCATATGAAATAAAAGCCTGCATCTCTTTTGTAGTTATGGCGGATTTTTTTTTCAGACTTAATTGCTGACTTTTCGTAGGCGGTTATATCATGTGACTCCGAATGGAATCACTAAGACTGCAAGGGTAGAACTAAATTCTGGGGCTGCACGTCCAGACGCTGAGCAGCTGGCTATAAGGTTCGTCGTAGTCGGGGGATCCAGATTAACTTTCACCGTGTATGGTTCATTAACGCGGAATCAAAGCTCATTACACTAGCGTCCTTGCCATCGCCTTATGAAAGTGACGCAACGCCATGACCCTGACCGCTACGGCAATCACATCCGCAAGTGAAATGCCAGGCATGCTCAAGAGAGGTAGCTCCAAATGTTGAACACCTCGTGTGGGAATGTGAAGAACTCAAGACATACCAGGATATGTACGAGCGTAAGGGGGTGACATCATTTGAGGACTGGGTCCGACCGTGGGCTAACGTTGAAGAGACTCCTAGCTCACTATGGAGCTTCACGTGTGAAACTTTCATATTGACTCGCACTTATGCGCCTTCCCTTGGCCCACTTCCCCAAACAGGCCTAGAAGCGTCATTTAAATATATTATTCTCGCTCTCCGCAGTGTTCGTGATAAGGGTGAGATAGTACATTGGCCTTCAAGTAAAATCGTGGTGTAACTAAAACTGTTATACAAGTAGAACAGCCTGATACAGTAAAGGCACGTTGTGCCCAACGCAAACACGGAAAGCACTGCATGAAATTCTCTACAAAAGGACTTCCGCAAAAAGCTTTCCTGTAGTGCTTCTTTCCGAGAGACAACCAATTTATGAGCGCGAAAGAACGCGCTTTGCCAGAAATGCCATTCAAAGCCAAGTAACGTCGGCACACTTCACAACCACCCTTGCGCCACAAAACACCAAATATCATCAAAACACTTCATAACCATGCGTTTAATGTAGCGAAACTGCATAGAGAAGAAAGAGCGGTTCTCGCAAGTTTCCTTCGGCAACTCACGCTTTACGCATAGCTTGAAACGGCCTTAATATTTTTTAGTTTAATTTCTTCAGCGGCATCATTCAGTCTAGCTGCAAGCGCATTTTTATTTTCGTTCTGAAGTTGACCCGAGTAAAAGAAAAGTTCTTGTCTTGAAGTTTCCAGCTAAAGTAAATATAACTCTACACTCCACAACACGTGTTGTTCCTCCCACGTCATTACACTTTGCCATCGGAAACGCCTAAAGGACAATAACGTCAAAAGTGCTCTCTTGAAACAAACATGCCTAAGGCAATAATGCAATTTCGCAAAAGTTACGTAGTGTCTTCGCTTTCAGGACTTCATGATGCTTTCTACCGACTAAATCTCCTTGGCAAGCAACACCATTTAACTAGTCATGAGGAGGTCAACATTGAAGAGAGTCTTTAGGCCCTGTAATCATCCTCATTGGTCTATTATATGTCCAGACCAGGACGAAGGCCTCTCCCAGAGATCTTCAATCACTCCTATCTTGCACTAGCTGATTCCAAGTTATGGTTGCAAATTTTATAATGCCATCACACCACGGAATTATCTGGTGGTCTCGAGTCCACTTAGCTTTCATTGACATCCATACATGTACTCGACCCTGCACATCAAAAATGAATAGCTTTCCATACACACAAATATTTTTCGACCTTGAAAGGATATACACATGTTGTAATTGTGTTCGTGTAGTAGTAAAATTGCGCGCACGTTGAAGATCGAGGCCTCTGTAAGGGTTACGTTGTATTTCGTTTTAAATTTCGCATATTCTGTGGCATCCAACGTAGCCTTGTGAGCCTCCTGCACAGGCTATGACTAGATGTTG
The DNA here is from genome assembly GCF_013339745.2 of Dermacentor silvarum. Classification (NCBI taxonomy): domain Eukaryota; kingdom Metazoa; phylum Arthropoda; class Arachnida; order Ixodida; family Ixodidae; genus Dermacentor; species Dermacentor silvarum. The sequence continues at coordinate 58,851,713 of NC_051157.2, forward strand.
CCTTTACGCGACGATATTTACACTGCATCCATAGTGCGTACTCACTCGACTGTGATATGTGCAAAGTACCTGAGACAGTGGAGCAAATACTTGTTGCTTCTCCCCAATGTGACTGGGGACCGCAGGGATTGACCTTTTCGTTACGCAAATTACCAACAGGCCGTTGAGTGGAAAAAACGTTACTGAGCCTTCGGCTGGACATTCTATCAACGAAGTGAGCCAACAAGTAATCCTAAAATTTATCATTAGCATGGACTCCTCACCATATTTGGACGTCAAAGACATACAAGCGCAATGCGCAGATAACGTGCTGACGATCCTGTCTGCAAAGTATGAAAGCAAGGCACGGCCCAAAACAGCTGAAACGTCAAAGAAACGCCCGGGCGCCCTTCCTCTTGAGGTAGCCCCGCTTCTATTACTTTTTAATATCATTATTGAAAGTTGATTTGAAAACATATATAAATTTGACAGGAAAGGGCAAGCGAGGAGCAGGCTGGCAACTGCCACCGAAACAGGCACAACGCCTGCCTACTCTTCAGAAAGAAGGATAAAAACATATAAATGGACGATCGGAAGGAGGGGAGGAAAGAGGAAAGAAAGAGCGATATGACAAATCTCAAAGAATAAAGTCGAATACACAGTACAGGTCACGCACAGTAGGGCCGGTCACAGCAGGTCAGGCTACTAAGAAATGTTAAATAGAAGAAATAGTCTATGAGTCACAAACGTGAACCGAAGGAAAGTAATTCTGGAAAAGGAAGGAGAGCGCGATGAGCCTGATCGCGTCGAGACGCACAACCACTGGGGTACAAACATTCGTCGAGTGTCGTACACCGCAGGCCACGGAGATGATAGTCCCTCACTAGCGACATGCGCTGCTCACTGAAAGTGAGGCACTCCAATATCAGGTGTTGAAGTGTCTCGCAGAAACCGCAAGACTTGCCCGATGGACTGGTCACACGTCGTTGTCTGTATAGACGTTCGCACACGTTCACACAGCCAACCCTTAGCTTGAGTAGTTGCGCTCTAGCCCGACGAGGCAAGCCTCGACCGTCGAACGCGGGGCGGGGACGTTCCATTTGTGACGTGCTGGTCTGGATGCTGCTTGAGTAGGTGGCGACGAATCAGCAGACGAGCGTCATCGAACTTGCACAAAATTTCAGGGCAGGGCACAGTCGTTATGAGCGCAAGTTGAGGCCAGCCGGTCAGCCTCTTCATTACTGGTGATCCCTACGTGGGAAGGTATCCATTGGGCAACGAGAGATACCCCACGGGATGAAATTTTGTTTCCGGAGTCAGTAATGCTGCGCACAATGGACGATCAATCTGACTGCATTGAAATGTGCTAAGTGCTGCGCGGGGGTCGTGTCTCATTTGTGGAGGCGAACGCGTCACTGTGGGTGCTTTAATGAATGAAACTTCCTTCTGGCGCGCTGCCAAGCTCAGCGCCTGTTATTCATGCCAATGGTGTCCATTGCACGGAACTAACAGCAACGCGGCGTCGCTTCTCTCGATCACCTCTCTCGTTCACCTCTATTGCTGCGGACGGCGCCCACGATGCGGAACTGAACCTACGGCTACGGCCGTGGCGAAAATGTGACGCGGTTCCTGGGCTCCGGTACGGGAGAAGCCAGCGACAATTTTTTTTTTTTTCAATCACTGCGACAATTTTTTTTTTCAATGCTGGATAGAGTGGGTCTGTTACATCCCTGCGTATTAAGAGCTCAGCTCTCCTCTCGTTTTGTAATTCTCTAGGCACCATTGTTCAGCACCAAGACATCAAAAGGGTGCTTATTTCTAACGTTACTTGCAGTGTATTGGGTCAATGCCGACAATACCGACGCTGACACATTTGTTGTCTAAATATTAATCATTCCTCCTCTCGAAATCTTAATGAGCGCGTGAATCAATTCAACTTGATCATCATGTAAATTGCAAGAAGCTCATGATATGCGAATTACGAACGCTGGACATCATAAAAACGGCCGAAGATATACTTAATGTTTTTAACATTCGCTTGGTCTTTATTTTAGCAGTTACATTTTTTTTAGTTCCAGTCACGACCTATTTCATGGAAACATATATTATATGTCTTATATAAAACAGTAAGCTATTTTCTGTGTGTCACTTCCAGGTCAACCTATTTCTCTACTGTACACTTTCGATACACGAGACCAAAAGAAAGGTAAAAAATAGACGCATACTGCTGTGATAAAGTGGATCAAGAAATTAAGAATGCATTTATTCATGCCGACTCGCATTAGGGCCTTTCGATACAGCTGTTCTGGCGCCCAGCATTAGTTTCGTGTTGTATCTTCTGTTCCCTCCAAGGTTAACGACCTCTTTCGCGCCCGCTCTTAAGCGACACGCAGCCATTGCGAACAGCGTGGCAGATAGCATTTGAAATGAGCAACGACTTACAGTTTAAACGTACTGCTTTTTAACGTGTTGTCGCAAATTTTTCCTAAGAAGGGTTGATGGCCAGCCTTCGCAATGACTTGCGAATAAGACTCTATACGGGATGACTTATACTACAAACAAATTTTAATGTCTTTATACAGAGGCTAATTTGAAAATCGGGAAAGCTGCAGATTATGCCTATTCTTCTTCTATTTTTGTAAAAACCATCACATCGATGAAGAGGTCATTCGCTGCAGCAATAATTAATGGGCGCTGCGCCTGTTTCTGTGGCTCAAACCAGGCTTTATTGCCATTGTGCAGCAAAATCATCTCGGCACTGGCCGAGTCGCAGCTACTTCTACTGAGCCATTTTTATGGCTATGCGGTAATTATTTGAAGACTAAAACTTGCTAAATGTTAGGTGCAATTTGATTTTCATTTTTTTATCGAAGCATATCTTAATTGACATCTGCTTAATAATTAAAAGAAAGAGACAACGGTCTAATGGAGTCACTTTTAAGCCCCTCGAATGTAATGAAAGTGTCTGACGCGAAGAAATGAAATAATCAAGGCTGAATGAATTAGCGCGAGTTAAGTCGCCAACAAATTCCAGCGATGACTATGACACCGAATCACTAGGAATAAAGGTAAGGCGCATCTCGCGAATGAGGGCTTGTACAAAAAATTGAATTTCTTTGTTAGCTGACATGTTCAACTAGTTGCATGAAGCGAGGCCCTTTCCTCAAAGAAAAGAAGATATCTTCCAGAAATTTTAGTCACATTACCAGCACCTCCAAGTATATATCCCGGTGATCTCGCATTTCCTAATTAACTTCTTCGTTACCGATAGAAATGTGCTCATTTTCGGTGTTTTCATGCTATAACATTTCATTTCAAGACGTCGTAGTCGCTACGTATACTGCGATGCATAAAATTCTAGCTTGATCACGGCTGCTTTGCTTGGATGTATATAGCAGTAATGGTTGATCAAGCAATTTTTTGAATTCCTCTGTCAAACTTCAAAGTACCTTAAGGAAGAAGAATCAAAGTAATATTTTCCTATAAGTACTCAGAGTAAAAAAAAAAATTCGCAAACATATAAAATATAGTAAAAAAATCTCAAACATAAAATATGCACCTTGTTCCTAGTTCTCAACTTTTGCAAGTCTGATCACGCAAAAACATTATTACGAAGATTCGTTGGCGTCAATTCTAGCCATAGTGATGACCATGGTCGGCGGGAAAGTAGTAGATTCGTAAATGTGAAAGCGGGTAAGTTTCTATTGTAAAGGGAGCATTGGTTTTTAATGCGTTGCATTATATCGCGAGTCGGTCGGAAAATGCCACGTGAAGCCAGGAAATCCCTTTCCCAATACAGGGCGAGAATGCGCAGTTTATGCCCATTTTGTGCGCGGTTGATTGCGGACATCCGAAGCACAGTGACAAACGACCCAATGTTCGTGATAGCAATAAGCGTGCCGGCGCAAAACGTTCTACGAGCCCGTCCGCTTTCCCCAACCTAGGCCAGAAATGGCCTATTGTAAAAAGAGGGATAGCAAGCAGCATTAGACGTCCTCGTAAACACCCGACCATTGGTTATGCCGCGCCGGGCATCGCGCAAGCAAGTTGAGCGGGAAGTCATGAAACAGTAGCTGTCGAAGGTATGACAATTGACAAGAACTTTATTGAAGTGTCCTGAGGAAAATGATTGGCGGGAGTCGACGGCTCCCCGATCAAGTTGGTGGCTCCGCCAACGACGGGACCGGGAGGTGGTGACTCTCGGCGACGTCGCAGGCCCTCTGGACTGCCTGTAGTTGGTGCGTGAATTCCGAGCTCTTCAACGAGTCGTCTCACTTGGACTTGTATTGAAGTTCGCAGTCCGCGTTGTACGGGCACAGCCAGAGCATGTGGTCGAAGGAGCAGCATGCGTGACTGCATTGGGAGCACGACTGCTGGAAGTTGGGGTCTACCTAACTACGCGCTCTAGGGGTGAGGTAATATTTCGTCTGTAAGAGCCTCAAAGTAACGGTCTGAGCTCTGTTCAGTTTCGGGCTGGGGGAGAGAATTTCCTCCTGCTTTGTCTATAATGCGACGTTATTTCGTTATAGGCGGCAAGAGGGTCTTTGAAGGGGCAGTCCTGTGGGAGAGCCGGACCGTTAGCTTGAGCGCGGTTCGTGAATTCAAGCGCCAGGCAGTTGGCCCGCTCGTTAAGGTTGTAACCCGCTTGGTTAGTTATATCGTCCATGTGGGCCGGGAACCACGCGCTGCTTTGACCTCCCATTTCTTCGCCCGTATATTACTACGAAATGATCTGTTGACGATGCCGGCTGCGTGTTTAGAAACTAGAGCGGACGAGAAAGCCCTGACCGCCGTGCGCGAGTCGGAGAAAATGGTCGTCGGGCCTTTTGCAGCTTGAAGAGCCAAGGCTACCGCAGTTTCCTCCGCCTCGTTTGCGTGTTTAGTGTAGATTGACGCGGCGCTGATAAGTGTTACGCGCGCGTCAACGAGCGAGATTGCAAACCTGTCTTTTCGGCCGTATTTGGCGGCGTCGACGAAGAGTGTATATGCCCCGTGAGGATCGATTCGTTGAAGGTTGGTTCTAGCCCGTGCTCTTCTGCGACCTTCGTTATGTATCGGGTGGATGTTCCTCGGTACGGGCTTTACCTTTATACCCTCCCGAGTTAATTTATGCAGGGGGTATCTGTCGAGCATTCCCTGTGTATAGAGTATACCAGCTTCATCAAGAATCTTAGTGCCCGGCTTAGTTGACGAACGCCTGCATATCTCTACAATAAAGTGCGCCGTTCGCCGTCCCTCAAATCGTACACCTTTTTGCTGCAGCGGACAGTGAGTTAATGAAGCAAACATGCAACAGCTTCTGTCAAGGCCCGTTTGACTTTCGCGTTCTACCAATTTCTACGAAAAAGGGATCAGCCATATTTTTTTGCTAATTGCAGCAGGCACCTGGTTATTTTTTATGCCTTTTCGAGGTATCGAAGCAATGGTTGCCAGGTCAAGGAGGATGCAGAAGCCTCCTCATGTTTAATTATTGCGCTCGGTCATCTCTTTTTGTTCAAGCAAGGTGGTGTAGTACGTGTTCAACTGGCGCTGGAGCCTATACATTTGATTTGATTAGTTCATGTACAGTGCTGTACAATAATGAATAAGGACACTTGCACAGGCTGTGTTCAAAATGTAAGGGATTAGATAGCGAGCCATGCTTCGGTCGAAGGTCGGTCTGAAATCGACTGCTTGCTCTTGTGTGAGTGAAAACGCCACATGACGGAAAGGATTGCTAGTCCTACGCTGTCGAAGCGCTGACGGATAAAAGAAACCCACGATTGGAAAGTTAAGTTGCACTTGCTATCGGTCGAATACCATTCTAAATATAGCACGCACTCATGAGCATCTACCGTACGTTGTTTGAACACCGTTAGAACAGCCTATACGTCGGATCGGAAAATTGACAACCCGAGGGAAGATTGCGTGTCTTGACTGTAGCTGTCATTTAAAAATTGCACTGCCAAGTCAACCAAAGCGCTAATTTTGCGTCGTTTTATTGAATAAGTGCTATAGGAGCACTAGAGGCCAGTTTCAAAAATACCTCCAGTCGAAACAATTTTTTCCCAGACTCCCCATTTTGCCAAAATTGTCATGTCTGAGAAGTAGTTCAAGTTCAGTCGTCATTTAAGACGATGCATGATGTTGCTAGTACAAAAATTCCAACGGAAATTTTTAACAACGCGTAGGAAAACTGTCGATCAATTTGATCGATTAACTTCTATAGGCGCGGTAACGAAATAAGCACTGAATTTTCAGCTATACCGTTCAATGTTTCCTCATTGAATGGTCTTTGCTGGGCCAGAAGATAGAGCACAACATTTACCGACTCCCTAAAACTCAGACCTCGGGACTGCAGATTGAGAAATCGAAGGTCGTTCTTCAACAACACTCACTGACAGGAAACGCCCACGACGCCCCAAAAAATAGAACGAGGCAATATACGCACAGTCAAGATGACTCGTCCTCTTCAGTTATCTCGCTCTAAGATGAGCACAGTGGTAAAGACATTACAGCCAATACGAGTCTGATGAAATCTGGCTGGCAAACTTGCAGAGGCTTCAGCTGTATGTCCAGCTGGTGGATCTGAAAAACAAAAGAAGGTGATACGTGGTGCCCATAAGGGCAAGTGATTTGTCAGATGTCTTTTCTCTTCTTCCTTTCTAGTTTCCAGTTTCGTGCGTTTCGGCATTATCGAGACAACCCGTTCGTTTTTTTTTTTCTTTAGTTACATTTGTTAAAGTTCTGACAATGTCCTGAATCCCAATCAGCGTAACCAGAACCTGGGCGGAAGAAAACGAAGCGTGCATCTTTGAACTGCCGGTTTAAAAGAAAGTACGTGCTCTCGCATAATTACAGGATCTCCTGGGCAATAAGAGTAATAAAGAGGAAAAGCTCATTGCTACTTAAGTTCCCCAATAACAAGTCGCGTTATCACCGTCGCCCGCTCGGCCCTTAAAAAAAAAAAAATTAGCAGTGGCTTAGCTCGGCTATGCCAGGATATACATAGTGTGGGCGAAGGCTCAGCTGGTTATTCTTAGCTTTCCTGGTTGTCTAGGATTAGCTTGATTATCATGATTACTGCTGCTTTATTGTTGTATATGTATATTTTTGTACATGTATATATATATTTTTTTTGCTCAACGTCTGGTTGCTTCTCTATTGCCACAAAGACGGCTCGGTGGTCCGTGTAGTAACACGCTGCTAGCACCAACGCAGTTCTTTTAATTGATTGTCTGCCTGTGATACACAAGATCAATGGTGGTTGCCCATTGGGTCGCCTGTACAGTTAGGACACTGGCTAAGTCCAGGTTAAACGTGTCCCTTCAAAGGAACACCAAGAGAAGATATCCGGAACACGGTTGAAGTCCCCAGCCACCACACACAGTTCACTTGCCGCACGACTAGGTATAGACGTAGCCACTACGTCTATAGTGACTTTAACTGAATTGTTCGGTGACACGTACACGGCTTCGATGAGCACACCACTTTCGTAAAGCTGAACGGCACAGGCCCTTGGGCACCGCTACGTTTGGCAGTTCACTGGCAGCAATACGGATCTGAACGAAGGGAATCCGTGGCGAAAGTAAACGTTCGGCCACATCGTTTAGAACCGGTAGGCCTGGTGGCATGGGTGGGTAACGATACCCATTGGTAACGCTAAATTGTGGAATCTTCTGCTTAACGAGAAAGTTCTTGCACGTTGTTCAAACTCGCGCCACGGTTTCACCCCACTCATTCGGCGCCGCTAAACTCAACGTTTCACGCATGCCACTAAAGTCTTTTTAATGCGCCAAGGGCTATCACACAAGTCGCACACGTATCCAAACGGATTGTTTACGAAGTCCGCCTCGATGGTCCGAGTCGCACTGCCACTTTCGCTAAGTTTCACCGTATAGTCAGTCAATCGGTGAGCCTTGACGTCATCGACGGCGTCTTGTTGTTGCTGCTGCTGATATGGTCGGGCACGTCGCTCAGCCTCCTGGCGACGCCTCTTTGCTAGACGTTCCTCATTTTACTCCGGTGTCTCGGCCGCACGGTTAGCTTTCTTCTGTTCGTTCTTCCTACGCTCAACCGCTAATTGCTAGGCAACTACTTCGGGATCCGATGAGTTAAGCTTCTCCGCTGTTCTGCGCTGCTGAGCAGCAATTCCGCCCTCCTTCTCCATGGCTCTACCACACTGGCAAACGCCCAGCGCAAACGATCAAATGCCCAGCGCAAACGCCGGGCAACGCAGGCCATCAGAACTGCCTGTAATCTCGTTTGTTTTTCAGGAATCAGCGAGAGCCGTTACTAGCCGCTGAACCCGAAAAAAATACTGTCACGATATCCTCACGCATACAGAAAGCGTAAAAGTTTTTCGAATGGAGCTACCTGAGCTCTCGAAGAGTTCTCGTAGTCTCCAACAAAGTCCGTTTACTCTGATTATGCCCGATGTCTAAAATAACTCTCAGAAATTAAGTTTTTAGATGGATAAGCTAGTGCACCGATAACTGTAGTTACCAGTTACTTTGTTCTTGGAGCTGGCCGGCCATTTACCTTTCCCATTGATAGCTGTATTATTTCTCTGAAAGTCACTTCTCATTCTAAGCTTCACACACTTCCTACTCAGCGTACTAATTACCTGGGACATGACTAACATATGTCTAAATGTTATGGTTCTAGTCACGATGGTTCTCACAAAGCAGTTTCCTTGCCATTTGGAACGGTTGTTCGCAGCAGACTTTCTCCATCGCATCTAGTCACGATAAGTGCCTCGTTGTAAAAGGACCTCTCATTCCGCATGTCTGTGTATCTGTTTCCACTTGATGAAACTGCTTTTTCCCGAAGATTTATGCACATAAAATGGGGTGCAGAACTTCTCTGCAAAAGCAGACATGGCCTTCCTAAATAAACATGATGTCCTTTGTTAGTATCGATCCTATTCGGCAAACTAAAACAACGGCGAAAAACACGCGATACGAATTTGAGAACAAAGAGGGCCTCTTGTTCGGAAACGAGACACGTTTACTCGTCCATCTATCTGATAAGGCACGGCAGTCATGTATAGTCTCAGCGCCATCGCAGAAGCTGAACGTTGCTTTTATGTGTGTTATCTCATACGTTATACGATAAATGTTTTACGAGCGATGTGAGCGTCGGGCTTCCTGTTACACTTCGACTCAGTTGCGCGGCTTCAGCTCACCAGCAAGCACTGTTCCCTCTTGCTGTGTCGTCAGTATTTTTGTGTATGGACACCGAACACCGCCGGACTTCGGACGGCGGACATATCAAAGGTTAAAAATGTGCACTAACGCTAGGCAGTCCAAGAAAAATAAAACAAAACTGGGTTTTATATTCCCACCAATACCCTACAATAACGTAGCTGCTTCTTTCAGTCATTAAAAACACTCATGTTTCCCTACGCCCTTAATTGTGGGATTGAACATAGTGACTATCTTGAAGTTAGAGATAAAAAAATGAAAATGGATGAAATAAAAGACGATGTAAACGGAGATCATTGCTCGGGGGCAAATAAAGAGAGAGTACCACGCAAAATAACTGACAAGCACTAAAGGTCGTTTCACTCTCTTGATACTTTCACTTCATCTCCACCTCTTTCTTTGAGTCGCCTGTGGGCAAATAAAGATCGGGGTAAAATTTGTGTTTCATAGTGTCATGGCAGCCTGACGGCGAGGCATTCAAAGGTCTTGGATTGTGGTTGTAAATGGATGAGTGGTTGCCTCGAAAATGTTTTACAAACGATTAAAACGTACAGAGTACTCCTCTGGCAAGAGAAAAAAAGCACTGAAAACGGCGTTGCAGAAAGATTCAAAGCAGGTAAACCTAATTTCGACAAATCGCTTTAGAAAGTTGTTTTTCTTTTTCTTTTTTTTTTCAAACAAACTCATTAATTACCTTTTGATGCACCGACCGGTGTAGCAGTAATCGACTATAGGTAGATTGGCCGTTCCTTTGGATTCGCTTTACTTTAATACGCCAATTTGACTTAGTATGTGCTTCAATTTTTTTCAACACCGATAACTTTCTTTTTAGAAGGAAAATATTCAATATCAAGTTTTTTTTAAATAAGCAGTTTGTGCACAGAAGTTGTCAAAATAATAAAACGGTTAAGGGGTCAATGGACTATTACACTGAAATCTAGGTTTCTGCAATATTCGGCTCCTGTTTGTTCAATGAACTAGATTAGATGCCGACTGCATGAGCTCCCTACCTGAACGGTCCATCTGAATAATAGTCTGCAGACGCGGCATCCGGCCGCATAGCGAGCCCAGATTTTAAAAAAGGACGTTCTATCTCGTGCTTCATAACCGTATGAGTACACTTTGTATAGGCAGGCTCTGTAAATATGTTTCTAGTGGAGCTAATAAACATTGCGATCGGTGGTTTTGCGATACGTTGTGTCAATATTTGAACAACAGTAGAACTACCAACCTCAGCGATGGTCTATGCTGCATCTGTTTGTTTGCTTGTTTAACAGTGATTCTATGTACGTACATGCTGAAAGGCAGAGAAAACGAAGAAAGAAACAGGAAAAACTTCATTGATGCATTCTGCTATAGCAAGCAAACAAAATTGCATATTTTTTATTGCTTCCCCTCTTCTAATAATCGGTTGCTGTGCAGAACTTGAGGACCAGAGTACCTCGGGCAAGTTCATTTTCATGTTTTTAATATACATAACAAATGGAGGTAAGCACAAAAGAGACAAAAGAATGCTGACATAGAAAAGGATCAAGTATCTTTCGCCTCAAAGAGTATAGACAAAGTTACCGTGCGTTTATCTCATGAAACGAGATCAATGTAAATTAAGGCTTAAGTAAGTTGTTACTCAAACACAATATTTCAGTTCGTGGTGCATTGCCTGCGTGCATGTAATGTACAAAAAGTAAAAGGAATTTATTTTCCAATCCACCAAAACAGCTGCCTAATTTTTTTCTTGCTTGCTAGTTATTCTACTTTTGTGCGCGTACGCTAACTTTATCAATTAGTAATATGCGTTTTCATCTTAAAATATTACGACAAAACCTAACTAAGTCGCATTCTTGTCAATAACTACGACCACGAAAAGTAAATTTCGAATTGGTAATCTTATTTACCAACCCAAAAATAGAAAATACTTACACGTTAGCAGGCTTATCGTTGTGTTATCAAGACAAGCACCAGCTATCCCGATGACGCATCACTTTGAAGTAACAGCGATGTTTGCCTCAATTGCGCTAATAAATTAAAATCACTGAAGAAAAAGTCGTAATGGTTATTGGTTTATTTTGCTTAACAAGGAAAAGCAACGTGCTGTGCTCTATATCTGAAAATAAAATAAAGCATGCATTCCTTCATATCCGGCGCCGAAAACGTATGAAGTCCGCACGTTGTGGGTTTGTCCTCTTCGATATCCATTGGTAGGCCGCTGGTTCATACATAGCATGCTATACATGACCCAAGTGTGCCTCGCAGAAGTTGACTCCCTTACTGATCACTCGTCAAACCGCTTTCTTTTATTTCACGTCATCTGCCTACTTCGAGGCCTCATATGTCGTTTATCGCGGCTGCAGTGAATCTGCCACCCGCAAGTCGCTCACTTTTCGTCCTGTGCCGCGACTGCTGTTATTCTTTCGAAGACAGACATGGCTGTGATATATCGTCGAAAGTTTTCCCATGAACAAGGGAGGTCTGTATATTTTGCTTTTTACTCATGCACCTGAAGCCCCACTCGCGAGCCACAGAACCTCATCCATCACTTTGATCGAATCCAGTAAACTCCGGCGGTGACACCGGTTGAATCACACTGAGCAACTATCACTGCATACATCAAAAAGTTGTGTCGTGCTCTTCTTATGGAAGGAACCAGCGCTTCGGAAATATTGTCATGTTGCTAAAGGGGAAAAGAATGGAGTAAGTACGAACGTTTCTTTCTTTTTATGCGAGAATGCAAAGCACGTTTGACAATGACAGACAGTGATATCGTACATTATGAGCAATATTTTCGGTATGCTTACTTTTAATGCTCGAAGACCAAAAAAAGGAAACAAACAAAGTTTTGAGTAAGTATTCAGCGTCTCTTACGTACAGAACCTGTTTTTTTTTTAAGATTTTGTCGACAAAAAGTTAAACAGCTTGAGAGGTGGATCAAGATAGATAGTTTTATCCAGACGGTGTTCCTTTAACTTCCAATATTTTGCTTATGTTCCTAAAACAGCCATGGCTTTTGCTCGGTTGAGTGCTGACGTGCGTAAGCAGGAAGAGAAACGGCTCATCTACAGTTTTGAGACGACGTAACAGAAACAGAGCTTTTTGTTTTGCTTGTCCGTTCACGCGATAAACTGGTTATTTTATTTTATGACACATAAACGCGTCGACTGCGAAATGAACGGACGAATTACATAAACGGTGATAGTATAGCAACCAGTTGGAGGCCTGCATTTATCAGCTTCTTTCAAAACGAATATTTACGTTCCCAAATGTTAAAGAAACGAATTTCCTTTCCTCAGGACAAACTTGCCTTCGTCGGGCGGGAGCTCTTTCCCTCCTGACGAAGACAAGCGGCGTTGTCGAAACACTGGTTCCAGCCTAACGCTCCCCTTCGTTGTTCATTGTTGATCACTTCAAGACTCAGTCTCCCTGTGAACATTTATTTCATGTTTAGTGAGAACGTTCATCTTGTCCCTCTGTGTTCTTGGTGTGGGCTGGCCCGTCATGCAAACATGGACGAGCTGGTTACAACTCAGAAACCATTTTGCTTGAGTGGCAACTGCGTTTCATGCCCAATGCAGTGTTTTACAAACAGAAAGCTTTCACTATGTAAATCATATTATAGGCTCACCGTCATTCTTAAGATATTTGCTTGACATATGTAGCAGTTACTTTCAAGAAAAAACTTTATCGACAAAGATAAGGTATCGACGCTGTTTTGCAAAAAGAACCTTTTCACACTTCTCTTTCTTGTGTGAGAGAAAAGGAAGAACAGTGAAAAAGACGCAGAAGATTACAATATGGAACCTTCGATACTACACTACTGTGGGCCACGAACAATCAATTCCGAGTGAAGTAAATGAGTTATTTTGCCGAGACCTCGCCGTGGCATACATTATGGCTTCAAACTTTCAAACTTTCTTTCTTCAAGGTGCTATATCTCTGGGAGTGTATATTGCGGCAATGACTGAAACTAGCAAAGCCTAACGCAGTTGAAATTGTTTAGAAAAATGAAGCGCCAATAACTGACCTAAAAAAAGTTACTTTCCACACTCCGGCAGCTATATATTTCTCCACTTCATAACCCCTGCCTCTATATTTTCTGATGCATAAATTTCTGCAAAGTATACGGCTCCACGCAACTGGTTGTTCCATGTGATAAAGTGTGGCCATAATAGAAGAACCATAAATTAAGGATCACTGAATTCTCGTCTCGTGTGCGTTTCGTTTGTTTTTTAGAGCACGCACAAAGTTTTTCGTCAGTATTTCATCATTTAATTCAGCATTTCACATTTTATTCTGCTGAAGTCGACACGGTGTTTTGTATGCACGCTGCAGTCTTTTTGTTCCATTTGTCGTAAACAACAGCCAACATCGCTTGAAAATGTGTCACTGTGCAATGTAAATCAGTGGACCATCTGTCAATCCACCTGATTTCTTGCGTGGGTGCTAGAGTAGCTTTATCGGTATCACAAACTCGTTTAGAAGGGAGTTATTCATCACTGTTTTTTAGCTACAATAACAAAATAAGCATCTGCTTCGCCTAACAGCTAATTTCATAGCCTCCCAGGATGAACCAAGCAGTTTAAACAGAAACTAACAACTGTACATCGGCATCCATCACTGGAAGATCACCAACTCGTTGTGGCGTCGAGGCACGTGAAGCTCAGCATATGAAGCTCATAGTCGCTTTTTGAACGCCAAGTTGGTGGCACAGGGAATAGGGCTTCACAAGTCACGAGTGGGAATCGAACGCCACAGCATGGGAGCTGTTTAGAGACCACCATCAGGGTGCGTGATCTGAACAAGCAAGCTGCAGACACAATGGATGACTACCTCCTCGTGTTTCGCCACGCCGAGAGACCCCTTTTGCGGACTTATCAAAATGCGAAATGCACTGTAACGACAAACAAAATTACGAGGAAGTGGCACTACATCGCTGTGACAAGTCCTGGATCTCCGCAGACAGCGGAAGCTTGATAGACAATTGTGACCAAAGTTTTCGATGCAGCCTGGCTGTTACTGAACAGATCATATGACCTCTGCATGTGTTGTCCAGTCACTTCGCGTGTATTCAGTCACGTCGGTAGCATTTGTTTGGAACGCTTCATTGTGAGGAACGGTTGGGTTAGTGGGGGCTGGTTCCATTTAATACTACGCTGTGCTTCAACGCATTGTTTTTTTTTTATCTGCGTTGATGTTTACCGAGCAGTTTGCTATTCATTTGATATATACTTGTTGTCAGCTGTGCCGAATTGCTGCGAGTGATCTAAACTTTGCAATGGGCTTTGGGAATCCAGAGTAGAAGTAGCTGAAATAAATAAATAGATCATACATTGTTCGTTGTGTGGTTGGAGCAACGGATGTTTCTAGCCATGGGTTTTCGACCGTGTTCTCTTGGATCGAAGCATCGTATTACACAGTGGGGAACGACGTAGCGCGAAGCTTTCAGAAACAAGACTTTAAGGCTCCTCTCAAAGCCGGCATCCGCACTCTGACTTATAACCTCTGAACCAAACACCACTTTTCATTGTATTTCGGTTTAGAAGCGCAAGATTCTTACAGTCCTCGTTGTTCGCATTCATCAGTTTCACAAGTTTAGCAGAATCACTAAAACCGCAGTCATCCGGGCTGGTCAACTTTCGTGATCGTCAACTGCTTCATTCTGTGCTACTGTATTGAAAACATGCAGCAATGCTGCTATATCACATTGTCGTCACTGTGACCTAGGTATTAGTAATATTTACCAGTTAATTTTTCAATTGCTTAGTTTTTTCTGATGTCCTGTGCTGCGGCTCGCCGGCTGGTCCTCTTCATGGCGTCCACCTTGCAATTTCAACAAACGCTTGAACGCCTAATAACGCACGTTGCAGGTCAAAAGAAGCAAACACCTTGCGTTTATCTTCATAACACTCTACACAAAAAGGCTCCTAAAGTGTCCCTCTTATGTGCTACATGCGGCTTTGAATAAAATGTTAACGCAACTGTCGTTTACTTACGCTCGCTCAGAGGAAGCAAAAAACGCAAGGAGACAAATTCCCTGTTTTTGCAAGCGCCCGGCCATATCAATCTTCTTGAAATTGTGTTTCCCCACTTGCACTCATATATTTCCACTTTCTTTCTTTCTTTCTTTCTTTCTTTCTTTCTTTCTTTCTTTCTTTCTTTTTG
Organism: Dermacentor silvarum; assembly: GCF_013339745.2. Classification (NCBI taxonomy): domain Eukaryota; kingdom Metazoa; phylum Arthropoda; class Arachnida; order Ixodida; family Ixodidae; genus Dermacentor; species Dermacentor silvarum. The sequence goes on from NC_051157.2 coordinate 58,867,033, forward strand.
TTTTGCTGTTCATTCGATCAATCTCGTTCCCCGTATTACTATCTCAAATCAATTCCTCTGGCCATCGCTCGCTCAACCTAAGAGCATCACCATTACCGCAAGCCTGTTAAGGGGTAGATCGAGCGGTACAATTAAATAAAAACGCAGAAAATCTAATCTTGAAGCACTTCCGGTTTACATCACTAACTTACCGGATAGTAGATTTAACTTGCCTTGCACCAGTGCAATTCGCTAAGGCACTTCCCTCATGATGCTCTCCCCAGTGCCTCAATTATTCCCCACTCGACAAATACTTCTGCTGGCAGCTGCGACTAAAGTCCGCCTACTCACTCGCCACTATAATCGATTTTGACTGCAAGAAGAGAAAAACGGAATGATAACTGCGCAGAGATGTCGTAGATATCGAGCACAAATTGATGCACGCTTGGGCACTTGAAAACTAGGGCGAGGCGAATGGTCCCCGCTCCACCTCCTGCAGAGCGGACTCATTTGCATTAGAAAGTACCTCAGTTGAGCTAGTCGGAAAGGAACGGGTCTCCACTGACGAGAACTGAGACAACGAGGGTGCGATAGTAGTTCCAGTCTTGACACACCGTGTCCACCTCGTGCACTAATGGTACAGTCATCTCACAAAAAAAGAAACGTCTCCTGTGCACTTGGTTTTGATAATGCTGTGTTCATCGTGTTCTCAACGCTCAAGAATGCTTTTCTATTCGTTCATTCTGGTTTTCTGCTCAGATCTGTATATAGACTAACCTCGTTTTACTTTTCCAATAAATACGTGCCTCTCAGCCCTTGACTTCAGGGGACCTCTTGAGGCACTAGTACTATTGTATACATTTTAGTATATCATTAATTCATATCGGAATTTTTATAGTCATAACTCTAATCATTAGTCATTGTCATTATTTCATTACCAATATATTTTACGCAATTTACAGCGGCTAGCCTTTAGGCCTTTTTACAGCCACGTTACATCAACCATTTATAACTCATAGGCCACTTTATTTATAGTACATTGAAAAACCATCACCATTTGTCATGGCACTCTTTGGCCGTATCTGGCTCTTGCGCCAATAAAAACCATATATTATTATTATTACTTTTCCATCTGCGCCAATAAAAACCACATATTATTATTATTACTTTTCCAATAAGTGTGCAGTGAACGCAGGCCTCTAGCTTATTCCTTGATTTTCTATTGATTCTTTTTTCGCCACTCAGTTGTCTATTTTTCCTGCATTAGTATATGGCCTGCGTGTGTTCTTCTTCGCAGCTCTTGCCTAATATCTGTCTTACAAGCAGTCGTAAGTACATCGGACTCATTCTGAAATAGCAGAAAGTTGTGAACTTTAGAACGTTGCGAACAATAAAGCCTAACCAACCCACCCACATGGTTATCTTACTCTAAGAACAGTTTACACCCTTCGGGATTTATCTGGTTCCCAATTGTTGTGGAACAAACATAACCCCCGAAGAGAGTTATTAGAGTGTACTGTTTCTACTGTGTAAACTTCTTTTAAAGTTTACGCTTTGTGGGGCCTATCTCAGTTTTCTCAGACAATAATCGTCGTCTGTCTTGCGTGCCGTTTTCTTTCTTTATCCCTGCACTCCTGGTACTTCCTGGTCACGAACGGCAAGCGTGTTATCAGCGTGACATAACATTCTTCTCAGGAAGTTAGCATAGTTATAAAAAAAGAAAACGCAAGCGAGACAGAGAGCGATTAACGTTAGCGGACATGACACGCCCCAACCGGTGTTATCTTCCTTAGAGTGTATCGTGCTAAAAGCCCTACGAAGTTCCCGGTTATGCCTAGCCCACGAGGCCTAGCCGTTTGCCTAGCGTAGGGTAACCAACCAGACGTTTTTCTGGTTAAAGTCACTGCCTTCTCTCATTAAAATCTCTCTCTTTCGCTCTCTCTCTCTCTCTCTCTCTCTCTCTCGCAAAGCTTGTTTGGCATATTATTGTGGTTGTGAGGCAGCAATCTACATAAGCACTCTCATAGGGAAAAAGTAGCGCTTCTTAAAAAAGGCGGTTGACAGGTACGATTTTTACACGCGCGAGCGATGTGCTTAGAAGTATGACGGGACTATCGATTTAAAGGCGACGTCCCAACCCTCCGCGAATTACAGTTTTAAATTACATAATTAGCTTAAGGCTTCACCTCAAGCGTAGGCGACAAGTGCATCTATGTACACTTCACCACTTCTGAATTTTCGTAAGACCGAACTCGCTACCCACGCATTAGGAGCCGCTCGACATGTTCCTTCTTTAAATGTCGCCCACTACTTGGCAGACTAATGACAACTTCGCTAAATGCCTTCCTCCTCCGAGCTCTTTACTCCGATGTTTCCCCTAATTAACTCGCAACGCCCTTTTGTATTGGAAAACACACAAAGCAAACCAGTAATAACCCCTATGCCTTTGTGTGCCTTGCGGTTAGACGCTAGCATGATCTTGTTAAGATTTCTTCGCGAATCGTTTTTTAGATAATGTTCTTCGACGACATGCTGGACGCGTTAGGTCGAAGACTGAGTCACAATAATGCGAGTACTTGAATATAAGCGTGTTCCAAGACGAGCCGGTGGGCAAATTTGCAGAGAGCAAATTTTCTGCTAATCTTGCGTATAGGACTGTAATGGCAACTTCTCTTGTAGCAGTTCATTAGGCGTTCCATTGAAGCGCCGCACACAGTGCGCGCGCTTGTCCGTCGGTGTTTGCAGGTGTCTGTACGTGCGTGCGGGTTGCGCGCGTGGAGGGATGCGTAGGGTTGAGCCTTTCATGATCGATTGACTGACTCCGAGGGTTACAGTAATCGCATGACGATTAAGCAAAAGCAGGCAGTCCTTTTCAGCATCAGAGGCGTTTCTGTTCCCGTTTACAATGGAATGAAAATTGCTTTTAACGTTATCTTGAGGGAGAAATAATGGAGGCATAGCATATACAACGTGAAACGACCTTCGATCATTCTTCTATGTTGTATGTTTGTTTCTATGGAAACATTCAAGTAGAAAGCCCCAGGGCTACTTCATTTACAACAAAAATTATATTAAATAAGAATAGGTAAGTAAAATTTCTGCATGTATTACCATGGATTGTATGTCGAAAGACACAGATCATCTCGGGCTCAGTCTACGGCACAGAATAAATGCACCACTACATGCATCACTATAGAAAGCCACTTATCACAAACGCTGATCCAACATTGTGTCCATTTGTCTTTTCAGAATGCCGTGGTTGACTCAGTGAAAAGAATAAATAATTTTTTATAGTAAAGAAGCACTTGCCCAGTCTTCCTATGTTTTTTTTTTGCCATTGGTCTACTTCATGCGAAGTATATTGGAACTGAAGAACGACGTGATAAACGTTCTGCAGTAGTAGCACTCAGTAGAAGTGAAGCAAAGTACCCTGCAACGAAGGCAATTTATGCACGCCACATCAAGTCGAATCCCATGTATTAATGTATTTATATGCTGCCAAGTTGAATATACCATGACGGCTGATTTCATGTACCAAGTTTTGCATCACCATATCACCGTTCAATCACTTATCCACCGAACACTGCGAAGATACTTGTCTCGAAATATTGCGAGTATACAAGTTAGTGTGATCCCACAATGAATTCATTTATTCTAATCAGTTTTGAGCTGTCGGTGAGTAATTTTAGGAGCTCACTAATTTTTACGCACCGGAAAATTTTTGACCATGATAATCAGCGTCGTTTTAATGTGTTTAACATTTTCAGGGTACTTACCTTAGGGTAATGGGAATGTATCGCTCTTCAATGACCCTCCAAGACGCCAACTTAGGTCAGTGGGTATGGGCCACGATTATGTGCCGCTCTTTAATGAAGCGCTTTGACGCCACTTAGTATCTGTCACTCATCAATTGCCAAAATCAATTAAATATTCTCCAGTACTTGGGCGGAATCGAACGCCCATTATATGCATTCAGAAAGGTACGTTTAGACAAGCGCCACGCACCACTGAATGACGTAGCGTGTTAAGGGGGAAACGCGAGGGAGGAACTCGGCTGCATGCAAGTCTCACACAGGACGCGTCTCTGCGGTGCCAGTACGGCGTGTCGCTGGATTGCGTTCACGTCGACATTCATCGTGAGATGGGTTCTGCCGCAGTTTTAATGCGAAAGCATTATACAGTCGAACCCGGATATATCGAATCTCAAGGGGATCACAAATAATGTTCGATGTATAGGTAACTCGATATATGAAATAAAAATTTTATACAAAAATTTTAATGCGATTTTACTACACTTCGTTATGCACAATAATTCTTTATATCTGGATTCGGTATATCCGGGTTCGACTGTACGCCCCATAACGCGAAAATCCGTCGGCGTGACCGAAATATCGGACCAAAAATGGCCGACGCCGCAAACACGTCCGAAAATGCTCGGGTTGACGTCACATTTCTCAGAAAGGTTCCTGTGAACAAAGTAAATTAATGGCTTTGAAAATTAAATTTGGTACATCTCGGTCAGGGTGGGAATCGAACCCGAGCCTCCGGCGTACGAGACGAACACGCTTCCCCAACACCACTGCGCCTCCAAGGCTCAGAGTTACTGAAGGTGTGCCGAATGCGTGCGTGATTACCCATGTCACGTCGCAGCCACCTGGCTGACTAAGGGCCCATTCACACTTGCGACTAGGCGAGGTCGCGTGACCGATTGCGACTGGCGACCAGAAAACTACTCAAGACGAACGATGTTCACACTTAGAAATACGACCGATGAGTCGCTAAACCGAAATGTCTCACGATATGCCGTTAACGTCTGCTTGCAATGTCATCGCCGCGTAAAATAAGCGTCAGCCTATACGGACGTCCTGTTCCTTCGTATCTGATTGTTTCAGCTGTTCTGCAACTGCGGTCGCGCCACTGAAAAATCGAACAGTGAGCGACTGGCCCGAAATGGACGCATTTCGAGAAAAGCGACCATTTGCGACTACTTGCGACTGCGCGCTTTGCGACTAACTTAGTCGTGTGACCTCGTCTAGTCGCAAGTGTGAATGGGCCCTAAAGATGCGTCCTAGTGCGTGCTTCATTGGACACGTGACGGCGCACACAATGGGGAGGAGGTGGCGCCACGTCGTGAGTGTATAAAATGAGCGCGTTCATGGCGTTCCGAGGTCTAGAAACGGTATAATGCTTTTGCCCTCCCACACGTAAGCAGCCTTAAATGTCACTGGCGAATGTTTTTGCTTACATTTCTTTCCGCAACATGTTGAAATCACGCAGCATTTAACAAGAAGTAAACGCTAGCAAACGTTCGCCAAACATTGTTTCTCCGACGCTGAAAGTCCCTGTATAGTTAAAGGCTGCTGCGCGGGAGGTAGCTCAGCTTTATCTGCAAAATGTGCTTCCTACGTACAATACTTTCTGTTCCGTGTCTTAAGAATACACGAATAAACAGCGGCTTGTGAGTCGCATGAGGACCGACTATGTTTATTGTTTTTTAACACAGTGTGTGTGTGTGTGTGTGTGTGTGTGTTGTGTGTGTGTGTGTGTGTGTGTGTGTGTGTGTGTGTGTGGTGTGTGTGTGTCGTGTGTGTGTGTGTGTGTGTGTGTGTGTGTTGTGTGTGTGTGTGTGTGTGTGTGGTGTGTGTGTGTGTGTGTGTGTGTGTGTGTGTGTGTGTGTGGGTGTGTGTGTGTGTGTGTGTGTGTGTGTGGTGTGGTGTGTGGTGTGGTGTGTGTGTGTGTGTGTGTGTGTGTGTGTGTGTGTGTGTGTGTGTGTGTGTGTGTGTGTGTGTGGTGTGTGTGTGTGTGTGTGTGTGTGTGTGTGGTGTGTGTGTGTGTGTGTGTGTGTGTGTGTGTGTGTGTGTGTGTGTGTGTGTGTGTGTGTGTGTGTGTGTGTGTGTGTGTGTGTGTGTGTGTGTGTGTGTGTGGTGTGTGTGTGTGTGTGTGTGTGTGTGTGTGTGTGTGTGTGTGTGTGTGTGTGTGTGTGTGGTGTGTGTGTGTGTGTGTGTGTGTGTGTGGTGTGTGTGCACCCAAAACGCAACGAGAAAATGGCTTTGTGTCGTTGCTTTTTGGGTGCACACGTGTGTCTGATCTATATAAGCTGGGCGTTCGTTTCACTAAATCAACAGTTGTCAGTACCACTTCGTGTTGTCCCTTTCTTTGTCTCGTGTGTTTTTTGCGGTAACATTCCCAAATCTTAGTAATTACTCACGCCGAAAAGTTTCCTCAGTACCCCAACCAGTTTCTTGCTTTTCTTCGGAGGGAAAGCATAGTCGTATAATAGATACTGACGATGGGCTACGCATTCGGCTTCCATCGGCGTGCTTCTGTCGTCAAATCGCGTTACTCAGCGTAACGAGGACGCCATAATTGAATTACCGTGCTTTGGCTAGCTTCAATATAACAGCACCCTTTCCAGACTATAAAACAAGCTTACCCCAGAACACAACCCATGCATCAACTCAACTGGGAGATAATTATCACCCGCTGACGCTTTAGTGCATTAGTTCAGTTGTCTGAACGCGTTCTACACTTCCACAGATGCAATGACAGCCCGTCAGTACCCTGCTTAGTATTATACAAGAACGAAGTTTCTCATATAAAGAAGTTATACGGCGCGCTTAACAGTGCAGCTCAAGGAGATTTTTTTTTCTGTTTCTCTGCAAGCGGGGACGTTAATGCCCAATGAAAATACACTGTCACAGCGTTCTTGTCAAAGATGAGCAAGATTCCGTAAGTTCCATCTTTTCACCAACTGCGCGTAAGATGACAGAGTGGAAAAGGCGACAAAGCTAGGTGACGTAACGACTAGATTATTGCGGCGAACGACCATAGCTACGTTGCCTCAATAGCAGTTCTCAGTAACAATAACTATGACAATGTTCAACGGTTGCAGCTCAAGAATGAGAAATGGCACAAGTTCAGTGCACTATGTCGGAAATTGGCACTTCGTTTCAGTCTACCACTCACAATTGCTGTGCCTTGCCATTGATAAGTCTAGTTCCTGTTGAACGTCCCCATTGAGAAGCCCAGTGAATAAGTGGAGACTGGCACTTCAGTGCACTGAACTTTTGAATGGCAAGCAACAACGGTAAGCTTGTTCCTCAATGATGTGATTTGGTACTATGAAAGTTTCGTAACACCTAACTTGAAAAGTGAGTCTGTGCGTTCGTGAAAGCTTGTAGGGGGCGCTGGGAGCATCGAAAGGCTAGAGGCATATTTTGAACTTACCACATTTTGAATAGTACTTGCCATGTAAAGTGTAACAAAATAAAGTGTGTAAGTGCATGCTCAATAGCCCTTTTTTTTTTACTTGACCAGCATATTCACCATAAATCCTTATGTTAGCACACGGAAACGAAGCGATAGCAGAACATAAGAACAGCCTAGTAAAACTCCAAATATAACCCTTCAGTGTTTCCATGTTCGCCTCATACTAGGACGCCGTAAGGGCATTGCAAGCTAACGCAATATAAAATAAAACTTTTGGTTTATTCTCCTCCCCCCTATGCTATTCTTTATTCAGTCTCTTAAAATCCAGAATGTCTTGGAACGTCATACGTTGTTGCATTCCTAAGTTATTTTCTCGCTCTCGGTCATGCCTCAACCTTAAAAAGAAAAGCCTAAGGTGAATTGACGGCGACAAAAGGGCTTTGTCAAAAGCGATGGCAATGCTGCTCGTGTCTTGCCAAATGTTGTATGTCGTCAGCTTTTTAAAACGGAAGCGCAGTAAAAATACAAAAGAAGAAAGTCCATCATAAAAATACCGGCTTTTACTAAAGCCAACAGTCTCAGCCTGGCCATTTTCAGTTTGGAATTTGTTGCCTTTGTTCCTATTTCCAGCAACTTTTTCCGTGGGAAGCAAACCTCTCGTACAAATGCCGTAGGCCATATTTCATCGCTCAGTTTGCAACAGCCGGCTGCGTGCCCAGACGAGCGTGTGTCAGCTACACCATCGTGTCTCCACGTCCGGCATTTCTTGAGCTCAGCGCCCCGCCACCCTTCGAGACGTCGATTCGACGCATCCGGAGCCGCAACTTTGCTTTCCGACCGCGTCTCGTTCGCGACAGCAGCTGGCTTTAACTTTTGGATGGACATCATTGTGCGGATTTTGGAACGTTTCTCTTTCTTAATAAACCTTATTCTTTTTCTTTTCTTTTGTTGTTATTGCTTGACCACGGGGTCGGCTATCGATAATTTTGTTCAAGGCACCGAACCACTGAGGCGCTTCAAACAAACAAAAGCAGCAACGCCTTCTTTTCAGCTAGTCTCGAAGCCTTTTTATTTCGGTAAGTTTTTCCTCGGCTTATCATGCGCCAACATCCGAGTTTGTGTCATCACATGTGACCGCTAGTTGTGGTAATAAAAATGAAGCTGACAGTGATTCTGTAAAGATTACATAAAAAGAAACTAGACTCCTCACAGGGCTCAAGTTGATAGCCTAAATTATGGGCAGTAATCTAATGAATTTATTTGACATACACTCAGGGCCAATTAGAAGTTGTAGAGGAAAAGTAGTCGTATAAAGCAAGACGCACGTTCCAAGAATGCTTTATAAGAATTGCCAGTGATGCAATGTTGGCCATTATGTTCACAAGTTTGTCCTGGTTTCTAGTGGTAGCTGTCGGGGCGAGAAGATAGCAGTTTCCGCTTAGCTGTGTCGGGATGGAATGACTGAAAGATGGTTTTAGTTACGCAAAACAGACAGCGATTTATGAACGGAATCTAACCGTTGCGCAATGCGACAGGGTAAAAAGACGAGACCGCCACTGAGATGCGGCGGATTATAAGCTTTATGGAAAGAAAAAATTCAGAGCCCTTCCACTACTGTGAAGATGGAAGCCAGCGAAGCTGCGACTATGGTGGGTCTGCTATAGTGAATGTTGCTATAGTGAATTTATATATTATCAGTATTGACTATATTGAGCGTCTTCGGCATGTTCGTCAAGGAGCAAGGACACCGCTGTCTTGGTTTCGCCCGGCGCGATGGCCAAGTAGTGCGTTTGCAGCGCCACGCCCACCGCATCGTCATAGACTAGCGTATGAGCCACAGCGTTCATAGCCGCGGCACATTGCACGAAATCGTCAGGACCCTGGAAGATATGGTTAAACGAGCATCCCTCCCATCGCGAGTCTAAAGGGCGACTGCTTATAACAGCGCTAGCGCGATCTCTACGTCACGAGACAAAGGGGCACAACGATTAGTGGGACGTGCCGCGGCCGAGTATCGCGACACTTGTGAAAGAGGCATCGGCGGTGGCGAGGGGTATAACAATGGGCCATCCATCATCCGTTTGACACCTGTGTTAACGCACAACTGACGGTAATCTGCCACGCACATGGAGCCAAACCCTCACGCATATGAAGCCAAAATGATTGCTGTTGTTGATAGTTTCTTTTTTCTACACGCGGACACGATCTGTGGAAACGAGCCCTTAACAGCTTCGCTGTAAAAAATGTCGCAGTTTTGCCCAAAAGGCGAAGCATCGATTGCGATAGCAGATTAGTAGACAGCTATACGAACTAAGGATAGCAGTTTTCCAAAACATGAATTCCCACCAACTCGCCCAAGTTTGTCTTCTGGTAAAGGATAGTAGTTTTATTGGCCGTATAAACGGGCAAACATTCGCTTACTAACGAAATTACCAAGCACGGTGTAACGCGGGCTCAAGTAAACATGAACATATCTCACTCGATGACCGCGAAAACTCGCTGTGAAAACGCTGGCGTGAGGAGGCGCGGCTACAGCGGCGAGCCATTTGACCGTCGTGCCTTTGTCGCTTCAACGCGAACGAAACGTCGAAAGCCCTGCGCATACGAAGCTACCGGCACTAATTGTACTTTGGCAACATCGCGAATCGTTTTGCAGATGACGCCCGCCCGGGCGCGCACTTTTTCCACGTCGCAGATCGCTTTCGAGATACGGCGCCCGCGCGGCCGTTACCGAAGTAACCCCCCCCCCCCCCCCCCCCCCGCGTCTCGCGCGCGACAGAACGAGGACCTTTCTCCCTCGCGCGCTCGAGATTGAGCCGAAATCCTCGGCTGACCCGCGCAAGCTTTCACTCGCACGCGCAGCGTACGGCGCACGGCGACAATGTTCCCGTGTTTGTACTTTATAGGGAACCTCACAGCGACGTCCACGACTACGTCGCGACCACGGCCACGGCCATGGCGACGGCAGAAATGCGCTTGCAGTGTCCATATAATTTCTATCGCAATAAATAATGATGAAGATATTGTAGGGCTATTATGCAGTCGGACCAAGTTATGAAGAAAAGGCCGTAAAAATAGTTCGATATACCAAATAATGCGATATGCCTTAACTCACTTATAACCAACCTACATGAACTTCTGTGATGCGTTCGTTATAGACAGATTTGTTATCATCAGTGAAGAGAAGAAAAGCAAGTCAGGAGCTCTTTAAATGAAAAGAAAGCTACACGTAGTGGGCAGTCATTCTGCCTGTCACACAGGTTGAATGTTTCGGCAGAATACTAATTATTGTCTTCTTTAGGTACTAGTGGAAGACGTTATGTATGAACAGTTCTATCTTAGTCATTCATACGTCATCTGTACAGTTTGTCTGAAGAGACAGAACTTATTTTGTTAACTTACTCTTTGCTTCGCCACCATTTCAACGAACTGTTTGTAAGTGTAGAATGAGCAAGTAAGGTAATGACGTCTGTATTCAAATTTATTTGCCTCCGCACATTTCCGCCCATACCCTAAATTTTGGTCAATCTTTGTAACGACCCCCCCCCCCCCCCCCGCGCCACCTCGGATTGGAGCAAACAAATAATTGTCTGTAAGCAAAATAAGAAATTTACTTAGCAACGTCCGCTGAATAGGTAATTGGATGAACGTGAAAACAACCGTTCTGTCCCTCATGAGCAAGCCTAATTACGTTCAGATGTAATTACACCAAGGACGTAACAATATCGATTCATACTGACTGAATAAACTTTATTGAAACCAGCAAGAGGTGGTGGCTGGTCCTAGTCTCCCACGTGGGGACGTCGAGGTGTTGCCTCTTCGCCGCCACGCAGGATTGCTGGGTCGCCCAGAGTTGGTCATCGAGGTTGGAGCTACGCAGGGCAGCGTGCCATCTCAACGAGAGGGTCGTGGGATTAGTGACGGGGTATCGTTGTGTACAGTCCCAAAGCATGTGTGGAAGTGTGGCTGGCTGTGTCTTGCAGGCATGGTACGTGGGATTGGGGTAAATGTCTGGGTAGATCTTATCGTAACGGTGTAACGAGGGGTAGGTACAGGTGTGTAGCAGGCGCAAAGTTGTAGCCTGCGCTCGGGATAGCTTGTTGTGTGGGCCGGAGAAAGTAGAAGGATTTCACAAGATCATTGTAGCGTGTCAGGCGATCCCTGCCAGTGGAGGCAGCCTCCCCGTCTCCCACGCGGTTAACGATTCCTCACTCTAGGGAGTGGTTAACCTCGCTGAGGTCGGGGAGGGGAGGCTGGATGGTGGCCACATGAGCTGGGAACCAGACGAGTGTAACCTGATGGTCGGTTGAGCGGGGTGCTTGTTGCAAGATGCGCAAGGCGTGGTGTGAGATACGGCCATTGATGGAGTTGATAACGGCGCAGCGGGAATCAGAGACTGTGGTATGGCATGTTGGGTCTAGTGTTGCTAGCGCTATGGCCACTTTTTCAGCTTCCTCAGCGTATTCATACTTGACGAACAAAATTAGTTTTCTCGTTTTACTTTTGATATTGCTAGAATGCGCACCAGCATGCTGGTCTAATTCTCGTGTAATCAGTGGCTTTCGTATTGCTTATTCAACCTTACTAAGTGTCACAGTGTATTCCTGGCGCACAGACCATCGGAAGAGAACAGAAATAATTCAATACACGTATTAAGTCGCCTCTGGTCAATGCGCTTGCTTTGCAGATGAAAAAGGTAATTACACATTTTAGGGGCGAAGCTCCTTATAGCGGCACCCGTTCCGTCCCCGTCGTCGTAGTAGTAGTGTGTAACCAGTAGTGTGTAACCAGTCTGAGAAAAAAAAGTTGTCGGCAGTTTCACCTGAAAGGCGAAGCATCAATTGCGATAGCAAATTTGTAGAGAGCTATACGGAGTAATGATAGTAGCTTTATCAGCTGTATAAACTTGGACATGCAGCAGCACCGGCAACACGCAGAACTGTTGTCGACGCCGTCGGCGTTTTGCCCACGTTCGCACAAAATGCGTGCGGCGTTGGTGACTGTTGCCGGAGCCTCTGATAAAAATAGGTACTTGGTGCCGCAGCTAAACGTCCCCTCCCTTCCCAAGGCCGCGTTTCTAACGCGTTTGTGCTAGCGCGTTACGGCCCGTGTAAGAAGCTGGTGTAAGACGCTGTGGCCTCTCCGCCTTACCTTCAACGCGTTTCGAACGCGCTGCCCAAAGCGGTGGCAAGTCAAGTTCAAGTCGAGGAGCGTTTATGAATACGGGGGGTATACTTTCTCAGCAGTCATGTGATGGCGTCGGCAAACGCGGTGCACGTTCCGGCATGTGTAAACGGCTGCGTAAGACGCTGTGGCCTCTCCCCCTTACTAGAGAGTACTGCACGTTTCTAACGCGTTTGTGCTAGCGTCCCCTTAAGCGGGAGATCCGATGATTCCCTCCGGAGCTTCGCCCACTCATCATCATTCACCCCGTGGATATGCTGTGATTTTTTTTTCTAGTGCGGAGGTTATATACAGCGTACTTCTTTCCGCACACTCAAGTTTTAATTATGCGAGAAAGATACAAGTAATTTTTCACGAACTCTAAAGAGGCGCAGTATCATGCTACAAACATGTGCATATTAGGTATTTCTGAAGACCATGATTGAGCACACGTCTACGGATCTTTTCATTCAATTATACCAATATATTGCCTAACCAACGGCGTTTTAGGCCCGTATTGGATAGTGTCACGTAGTAGTGACGATGAAGCAAACAGTCGTAAAACTGGGAATGACGAAACTGATTCTTTATTGGGCGAACCTGTGCCCACAAAAGCAAGTTACACTTGAAGCACAACGATAGCGGCGAACACAGTCGGCGATCGTCGAAATCTGATCAGCGGCGAAACGCGTCGGCTTTTATACCTGAGTCATCGAAGCTTCCAGATTAATCCCTGATGCCCGCGTGTCTTCCAGAAAGTTCTAGACAATTCGCGTCGCTCATACAATCAGATTACATCGGCGTCGGTGACCACAGACGACGGATAGAAGCATTGATAACGTCCGAGAAGTTTCCAATGCAGGCACGTCCTGCGCCGAGCGATAACGTTTAACATTTGTCAGCCAATGTTGAAAGCGGCCACCGGTGAAAGATAAACATGTGTACGTGTCAATACCCTCCCCTTAAAAAGCATCGTCCCGATGCTACAAACAAACACGAAAGCGAAAACAAAACCATGCGTAATAAACATAATAACAAAAAACAATAACAAAGTAACAAAGTACCTAAGTTTGTCAGCGGGCGTAGAAAGGCTTAAGACGCACCACGTGGATGACTTCAGGTCGTGCCCGGCGCCGCTGTGATTGCGAAATGCCATCTGGCACGACCTCATAGTCCAGTGCGCCAATACGTCGGGTGATCTTATATGGTCCGAAATAGCGACGTAACAGCTTCTCGCTAAGTCCTCGTCGGCGTATCGGAGTCCAGACCCAAACACGGTCACCGGGCTGGTACTCGACGTAGCGTCGTCGAAGGTTGTAGTGTCGGGTGTCGGTCCTCTGCTGGTTCTTGATGCGCAGTCGGGCTAGCTGTGGACCTTCTTCGGCACGCTGCAAATAGGTGGCAACGTCGAGATTTTCTTCGTCGGTGACGTCCGGTAGCATGGCGTCAAGCGTCGTTGCCGGGTTCCTTCCGTAGACCAGGTTGAACGGCGCCATGTGCGTCGTTTCTTGCACGGCCGTGTTGTATGCGAAGGTCACGTACGGAAGGATGGCATCCCACGTCTTGTGTTCGACGTCGACGTACATTGCCAGCATGTCGGCGATGGTCTTATTTAGGCGCTCGGTGAGGCCATTCGTCTGCGGGTGGTAGGCGGTGGTCCGGCGATGGCTTGTGTGGCTGTATCGCAGGATGGCTTGAGTTAGTTCTGCCGTAAAGGCAGTACCTCTGTCGGTGATGAGGACTTCTGGGGCACCGTGACGCAGGAGGATGTTCTCAACGAAGAATCGGGCTACCTCGGCAGCACTGCCTTTGGGCAAGGCTTTTGTTTCGGCGTAGCGGGTGAGGTAGTCCGTAGCTACGACGATCCATTTATTCCCGGACGTCGACGTCGGAAAAGGCCCCAGTAAGTCCATCCCAATCTGCTGGAACGGTCGGCGAGGTGGCTCGATCGGCTGTAGAAGTCCGGCTGGCCTTGTCGGCGGTGTTTTGCGTCGCTGACAGTCTCGGCATGTCCTTACGTAATGGGCGACGTCGGCAGAGAGGCGAGGCCAGTAGTATTTTTCTTGTATCCTCGCGAGCGTGCGGGAAAAACCGAGGTGTCCAGCCATTGGGTCGTCATGGAGAGCTTGCAGAACCTTTGGACGCAATGCTGAGGGTACCACGAGGAGATAGTTGGCTCGGAGAGGCGAGAAGTTCTTCTTTAGGAGAATGTCGTTTTGCAAGAAAAACGACGCCAATCCTCGCCTGAACACCTTCGGCACAGTGACGGTCTTGCCTTCCAGGTAATCTACAAGGTTCCTTAGTTCCGGGTCGGCTCGCTGTTGTTCGGCGAATTCGTCGGCACTGATGGGTCCCAAGAAAGTGTCGTCATCCTGGTCATCCTGTGGCGGCGGTTCGACGGGGGCGCGAGACAAGCAGTCGGCGTCAGAGTGCTTTCGCCCGGACTTGTAAACGACGGTGATGTCGAATGCTTGAAGTCTCAGACACCATCGTGCGAGGCGACCTGAAGGGTCCTTCAAGTTAGCTAGCCAACACAAGGCGTGGTGGTCGCTCACAACTTTGAAGGGCCTGCCATAGAGGTAGGGGCGAAACTTTGATGTAGCCCAGATGATGGCGAGGCACTCCTTTTCTGTTGTGGAATAATTTGATTCCGCCTTCGATAGCGACCGGCTAGCGTAACTTACAACCCTTTCTAGTCCGTCAGTCCTCTGCACAAGCACGGCGCCGAGTCCTACGCTGCTTGCGTCGGTGTGGACTTCGGTATCGGCGTTTTCGTCGAAATGCGCAAGGATGGGCGGCGATTGTAGGCGTCGCTTCAGTTCTTCAAATGCTTCGATTTGCGGCGTCTCCCACTTGAACTCGACGTCGGCCTTCGTGAGGTACGTCAGTGGCTCGGCGATCCGTGAAAAATCCTTGACGAAGCGCCTGTAATAGGCGCACAGGCCAAGAAATCTACGCACTGCCTTCTTGTCGGCGGGCGGAGGAAAGTCAGTGATGGCCGCCGTTTTCTGTGGGTCAGGGCACACTCCAGACTTGTTGATGACATGGCCCAAAAACAAGAGCTCCTCGTATGCGAAGCGGCACTTTTCTGGCTTCAACGTGAGTCCGGAGGTCTTGATAGCTTGAAGAACTGTTTCAAGGCGCCGCAGGTGTTCTTCGAAGCTTGAGGCAAACACAACGACGTCGTCCAAATACACGAGGCAAGTCTGCCACTTCAAGCCTGCCAGTACTGTATCCATGACGCGTTGGAAAGTCGCAGGTGCCGAGCAAAGACCAAACGGCATGACCTTGAACTCGAACAGTCCGTCTGGTGTTATAAAGGCAGTCTTCTCCCGGTCCCTCTCGTCGACTTCGATTTGCCAGTAGCCGGTTTTGAGGTCCATCGACGAAAAATACTTTGCGTTGTAGAGTCGATCCAAGGCGTCGTCAATCCGTGGGAGGGGGTATACGTCCTTCTTCGTGATCTTGTTGAGGCGACGATAATCGACGCAGAAACGTAGGGTTCCATCCTTCTTCTTCACTAACACCACGGGGGACGCCCACGGACTCTTGGACGGCTGGATGATGTCGTCGCGTAGCATTTCGTCGACTTGTTGCCTTATGGCCTCGCGTTCGCGCGCCGAAACTCGGTACGGGCTCTGACGGAGTGGGCGGACATTTTCGTCGGTTATGATGCGGTGCTTGGCGACAGGGGTTTGTCGAACTTTTGACGACGACGAGAAGCAGTCCTTGTATTGCAGGAGCAGAGCTTTTAGTTGTTGTTTCCTATGCCTGGGAAGGTTCTGATTGACGTCGAAAGTTGGTTGAGGTACTATAGTCGTCGTTGCAGGTGCACTGGAATCCGTGAAGGCGAAAGCACTGCTGGCTTGTACTATTTCATTGATGTAGGTGACCGTGGTGCCTTTGTTAATGTGCTTGTACTCGGGGCTGAAGTTCGTGAGCATCACCCTTGCTTTCCCTGCACGTAGCTCAGCTATGCCTCTAGCGACGCAAATTTCACGGTCGAGCAGTAAGTGATGATCGCCCTCGATGACGCCCTCCATGTCTGCAGGCACTTCGGTACCGACGGAAATCATTACGCTGGAGCGAGGCGGAACGGTGACTTGTTCTTCTAGCACATTCAAGGCATGGTAACTGATGTCTGTATCCGGTGGTATCGCGTTGTGCGTTGAAAGCGTTACCGACTTGGACCTTAAGTCGATGACTGCACCGTGTTGGTTTAGAAAGTCCATGCCTAGGATGACATCCCTGGAGCAGTGCTGCAGGATTACGAAGCTCGCCGGGTAAGTGCGGTTTTTCACAGTGACTCGTGCTGTGCAGATTCCAGCCGGCGTTATTAGGTGGCCTCCCGCTGTATGGATATCGGGTCCTTGCCAGGCAGTCTTCACCTTCTTCAACTTGGCGGCGAACGGGCCACTGAAGACGGAATAGTCGGCTCCAGTGTCGACGAGAGCAGTGACGTGATCACCATCGATTAGCACGTCTAAGTCGGTAGACCGTCGTCTGGCGTTGCGGTTAAGTCGTGGCGTCGGATCACGGCTGCGTCGGCTTGCTCCGCTGCTGCTACGTCGCGTCGGTAGGTATTCTTTAGGCGGCGAAGTGTTGTCGTTAGGGCTCTTGCCAGGCGGTGTGCTGATACCTCGTCGTGGTGATTCGCGAATCTTCTTCGTCGTCGGCGGAGGATCTTCGGTATTGCGTCGTACAGCAACCGCACCTCCATCGGTTGCTGCCTTTAGTTTCCCGGGTAAGGACTGGGAGATCGGCCCCGAGTGGGACCGGTGTACTGACGGCGATGGGGCGAGATGTAGCGGCCTGGTGACGGCGAGCGTGAGGGTCGTCGTGGTTGCCACTGAGCTCCGGCGTGGTAGTCGGCGATGTCACGTGGTCGCTCGCCAAGCTGTGGACGTGGCGCGTTGACGGCGAACCCTCGTAGGCC
This sequence comes from Dermacentor silvarum, assembly GCF_013339745.2. Taxonomy (NCBI): domain Eukaryota; kingdom Metazoa; phylum Arthropoda; class Arachnida; order Ixodida; family Ixodidae; genus Dermacentor; species Dermacentor silvarum. The sequence continues at coordinate 58,884,320 of NC_051157.2, forward strand.
CATCTCGCGGTATGGGCATCGGCGGTAGACATGGCCGGCTTCTCCGCAGTGATAGCAGAGCGGGCGGTGGTCGGGGGCGCGCCAAATGTCCGTTTTTCTCGGGTAGCTGCGCTGGGCGACGGGCGGGCGTGCTGGCTGCGGCGGCGGCGCTGGGCGACGGAATTGCGGCGTTACGGGGCCCTGGCGCGAGCGCGGAGGGGGGCCTTGACGACGGGCGACGGCGGCGTATGTCATCGCTTCCGGCTGGGGTTGCGGCGATTCGGGAAGTCCTAGCGATTGCTGGATTTCCTCCCGCACGATATCGGCGATGGAAGCAACTTGAGGCTGCGACGACGGTAGCAACTTCCGCAGCTCTTCGCGTACTATCGCCCTGATGGTGTCTCGTAGGTCGTCGGAAAGTCCTTGGACTTCGGCGTAGTGTGGCGTCAAACGGCGATTGTATTGCCGGTTGCGCATGTCCAGTGCTTTCTCGATCGTCGTAGCCTCCGAGAGAAAGTCTTGGACTGTTGTTGGTGGATTCCGTACCAGTCCGGCGAATAGCTCCTGCTTAACTCCCCGCATGAGCAAGCGAACTTTCTTGTCTTCGGGCATAGCTGGATCGGCGTGCCGGAACAATCGAGTCATTTCTTCAGTGTACATACCGATGCCCTCATTCGGGAGCTGTACACGGTTTTCCAGCAAGGCTGCAGCTCTTTCTTTACGGACGACGCTCGTGAAGGTGTCCAGGAAGGCGGCTCGGAAGAGGTCCCAGGTTGTTAGTGAACGTTCCCTATTCTCGAACCAGGTTCTGGCGCCATCTTCAAGAGAGAAGTAAACATGGCGCAGCTTTTCGTCGCAGTCCCACTTGTTGAACGTAGCGACCCGGTCGTATGCCTCCAACCAGCTTTCGGCGTCTTCAGATGGCGAACCGCGGAAAGTCGGCGGCTCCCTGGATTGTTGCATCACGACCGCAGATGTTGGCACAGGGGCTGTCATGGTAGCTGCTGCCGAGGTCATGACTTTTGTCCTCTTGGTCTTCTCAGGTAGGGGTTCGTACTCCGGTGGCAGATTCAGTAGCCTGCGACTAGCTCGCTGGTCGGGGTAGGCGTCGACGTCTTCTAGACGGTGTGGGCTTGGCTCACGGCTGGACGGGGGGGTCCGGTACAAGGACATAAAAGCACCTCCACCAGATGTCACGTAGTAGTGACGATGAAGCAAACAGTCGTAAAACTGGGAAGGACGAAACTGATTCTTTATTGGGCGAACCTGTGCCCACAAAAGCAAGTTACACTTGAAGCACAACGATAGCGGCGAACACAGTCGGCGATCGTCGAAATCTGATCAGCGGCGAAACGCGTCGGCTTTTATACCTGAGTCATCGAAGGTTCCAGATTAATCCCTGATGCCCGCGTGTCTTCCAGAAAGTTCTAGACAATTCGCGTCGCTCATACAATCAGATTACATCGGCGTCGGTGACCACAGACGACGGATAGAAGCATTGATAACGTCCGAGAAGTTTCCAATGCAGGCGCGTCCTGCGCCGAGCGATAACGTTTAACATTTGTCAGCCAATGTTGAAAGCGGCCACCGGTGAAAGATAAACATGTGTACGTGTCAATAGGAACTGCTATACTATTACTTTTGGAAAAGTGATAATTGTCCTTTGCATATATCGTTGATTGCGAAACAATCTTTTTGTCCAGTTCTTGATTATTGTGGTGAGCAATTATGTTCCTTGCGGTAGTAAATATTAAACCCTCTGCTGTCGGCGGGGCCGCGATATCACTTCAATGTATGTGTTATATATAGAATATTTTCAGCTTTATAAGGACTAACTGTCGTAAATTCAGTTTAGCGTAACTTCGTACTATCATAAATTCATATAGTATAGACACACGTCTATATGACGAGTAGAAAGGCAACTGAGGGGCCCGATTTTTATTAATCATATCATAAGAAGCCAGCAAACAACGACACCAAGGTCAACATAGGGGAAATTACTTGTACGTATTCAGGTACAATAAATAAATAAATAAATGATAAATTAAAGCAAATGAAACTGGATGAAAAAACAACTCGCCGCCGGTGGGGAACGATCCCACGTCTTCGCATTACGCGTGCGATGCTCTTGCCATTGAGCTACCACGGCGTCGTTTTCCCACCTACGTTCTGGGGTATTTATGTTTTACTGCTAGAACTATTCCCGTCAGTATTAGCCAGCGCCACGACTCACAAACCGTGGCGGCGGATGTGGAACATCCTTTCTACCGCAGGCTCGAAAAAAAAGGAAACCGAGGGTCTCAATTTTTATTAATCATAGCATAAGACGCCAACAAACAACAACACCAAGGACAACAGAGGGGCAATTTCGTGTACTAAGTGAATTAAATAAACGATACACTATTGGAAATGAAAATAGATGAAAAAACAACTTGCCGCAGATGGGGAAGGATCCCACGTCGTGGCATTACGCGGGCGAGATATATATATATATTGGTATAAAGGTTGACCCATGACGCGCAAAAACAAAAAGAAGACAGAACACATTCAAAGGAGCAGATTGTCGTTCTCAACTTGTGACCTCGTACTTTTGTGCTTGTTTTATAATTAATGCGTTCCGACTTCCTCAACTTGTAGTCGTTCGACAGAAAGAGGCTTATAAGTGGCGACGATAGGGAATGAAATTTTTAATAAGTATTCGGTCAAATGGACCGTACACAGCAGTGAGTCAGTCCCCTTGCAGGGCAGAAATGTCAAATGTGTACGCACTGCTCTGCAACTGGACTGCTATCTGGTCATGTTTCTGATAGCACTTCTTGAATAAGTGGTCTGTACCAGAACGTCAAAGCCAACACGCCCCCTCCCCTCCCCTGTGTTTGCATGCTCTCCAATACGCGCAGGCAGGAACGGCTAAAGTTTGAAAGGGCCGGAAGTATGAACATATAGGCCACAATGAGAGCTTGGTAATGTTGGTTTAGAGAGTGCTCAGACGGACTCCGTCTAGGGCCTGTGAAAAACTACACGTAACCACACATTCTGTAAATTGTTTTAGGCCGTTCGCGGAGCTTCTGACTTGGGAAGGAATAATTGAGGGGAGTTTAATGCAGTAATGAAAACAAAGGAAAGAAATGAATAGCCAAAATAAAACAGACGTCTTTAAACGTCAAACCACGCTTCATGAATTCACTGGGCTTGCAATTCCAAGGCTGTTTAACGTCAGTACACGATGAATAAAGGGGTTATATTTAACCAAATGTGGTGAATATCAGCTCTAAATGCTGCTGCATATGAAAGCATTTCGAAAAAGCGTGCGCACTTGAAAGTGTGCTGCGTTTGGATACAAAGTTAGAAGGCAGCGTTGGCCGAAATTTTGCACACGCGTACAACTTCGTCAGAATTTGACGACTGAAACTAACTCGAAAGTGAGATAGGCGTTTCCGGGCTTAATTACGCCAGCGGCTCTTGTGAGCGCAGTGAAACATTATATCTATTTCCGAGAAGAACATTCAGGCAGTTTGAACTCAGTTTCCAGCTAAAGCTTTTCAGGAAAAGTTGTTGCCGCAAGCCGGCAGGAAAGGAAGCGACGAGGAGGAGAATCAATCTGCTGCAGCGGGGGTTTGTCTGTGAGTAAATTATCTTGGAGGGATAGGAAATGAACTATCAGCATGCTTTTTTGTGCACAAAGAAAAAAAAACAAAAGAGGGAGGACTGCTTCTGAAAACCACTGCCTTGCAGCTTCCCAAAAAAAGAAAGATGTTTGGCCACGTTTTAAATTATTGTTTTCAGGAGGCAAAATGCAATTTGGAAACAAGATTGTGTGCGCTTAATTGTCACCAGCTGTGTAAATTAAATCAGCAAGCCGAATTGACTGCCATCCGGAAGTAGGTAATGAGCATCAAAATGTGCAAAATTGCTCCCAGCTGCTTTCTTGAAAAGCAACTGACCTGTGCAGGCGCGAAAACTACGACGACAGGAGTGTACATTTTTTTCACTACTCTGTTAAACCTTGGACGTTGATTATTGCCGGGTATCAAACCATATGATTCTTTTTTGGTTATTTTACCTGCCTGTCCCTTTGCGCAGTTTGGAGAATTGTAATATCTGCTGTTGTTCCGAAGCCAGAAGGTCGTAAATTTAAACTTGCTACATCGAAGTTACAAAACTGTAATTTTGTGGCAGCCAGGTCCTCGCTATGGCGGGCTCTGGGGGCCACCCAGTGCCACCAGAACTTCTAGGCACCACTATTAACGCTTAGTGAGAACAACTCAAGCACATCAACTTGCTGTCTATCTAGCAGTGGAACGAACATGTGTGGTGCACTTTCCGCAGTTTACAGTCCATACAATCGTTTTTTTTTTCTTCTTCAACCATGATGAAGTACGGTATGAATTGTGCAACCATGCGACCCCTCCATGAACTCGATGCCGAGTGGGCCAGAAGCACTTCATCCTTCCTATCTTTCGAATACAAACATTTATTTCATTTTCATTAGTATTGGGTGTGACTGTTGCCACGCCTATGATGGTGCTGCATGGAATGTCTTGTGTTCTTCTGGATACTTCAAAAATGCGTCATTCTATTCGTTACGCTCCACTGAATGAAGCAATCCTCACAGTCGAATGGGTTTTTCTTGAAAAAATGAGGATATATATTGCTTAATGTTCACCCAAACAGAGAGAAAATCATAAGTTTCCTCGCACTTGCTTTTCGCTCATTTCGTCTTTTCAAGGCATTCTGCCCCCGAAGTTTTTGTTTGTACTCTCTGGGCGCTGTCCATATACTTGTTTTTCCCAAATCCGCGTCCAGTTGTGTATTTGCAATAGTTGGCCCGCTTCAATAATCCGCTTTGTTCTTGAATACTCTTGTCAAAATGTCAGATTGAAAATACCGTGCACTTATAATGCGATTACACTGGCGTGTTCGTTCGAAGCCGAAATACTTACCTTCCATTAAGCACGTGACATCTGTAGTCTTGTTTATAGACAACGTGAGAAAAAAATATATAAAACGATAAATTCCGACACATCGTGTTCACTACAGCGGCAAATTTGAAGCCGTCACGAAGAGAAGCACTGTTTGTCCGAGCCGAAACATGTGGTGAAGCAAGAAAAGCGCATAAAAGAACAAGGAAAAGAAAGGTGGCTGCTGTACGGGTCAATGGAAACTCAAGCCAGTGACCGATAGGGGCTAACACGGCTTATGACGGCGTGCTCACGCGTCGCAGTTTGTCGATGGGTCGCTGGCGTTTGTCAGCCAGTTCATGATTCGGCATTTCTCTTCAGCCACGTAGTTGGGGACGAGTACTTTTTTTTTATAGAGACGGCACTTGTTATGCGCTTCTGCTTTCCACTGTGGACAGATATTTCCCGCGACAGAGCTATTTGAAATAAGAAAGCATGGTTCGAACAACCAGAACTTGCAGCGACATCTATAAAAGTCAGGCTTGTATCCGAGGTCACGCAAAGAGCTATAATTTCGAGTCAGCTCTTAGCTGCCTAATGCTTTCTTTGTCATTTGTTAGACATTTGTTTCCTCGTTTTTACTTCTTTTCGTTGTGCGTCTGCAGTTCCTAAAGAAGAGAGTGTATACTATAGTTGCTGGACATTTCATGACCACTCCAAGAACAAGTTGTAAGCACGACGAGCTGTTTACGGGAAGTTAAAATACAAAACAAGGCCTTATTCACCGTGCCCTTAATCTTTATTCCCGAGCCACTTGTACTGAATTTGATACAAGTATTGCGGCAAGATGAAATGGAAAGCTCATCTTCTCATTCAGGTGCTACATGCCAAAGCCACTGAATAAGGTTACTTTATTTACTAATTTGGATGAAATTCGCAATGTTAGCAACTTTTGTATCAGCGGCTTCTTTACAAGCAATACATTATACAGTGATCAGAGGATGATAACACGAGCAATTCCACAGGCATAATTGTCATGTAATTGCAGATGTAACCTGTAATTGCAAATGGTCTTCTGTGGTAACTATCTCAATGTAGATTGCAATGAATGAATGCTTACCTAAGCGAGCGATCCATTGGTACTCTTGAACATTCATACAAGAAAAACTAATGTTTAGTAAGATGGTGAAGCTAAAAATCTTTACTCTTGGCACTGAGCCCTTTAAAATAGGTAAAGGGTACGTTTAATTTTGGTCAGCTAATTTCACGCAGGTCCGGACTTTGAACACATAATCTCGAGGAAAACAGAAATGTTTTGTATACTACTGGACAGATACTTCCTGGTTAAGAGGATGCTTTAACTCCGGGCTAAATCCGCTTTCTTAATTCAAATACATATAAAACGCAGAAATGCTTTCGTTAGACAACCGGTAGACTGCTATCAATGAGCTTTCTTCAACTTGAGAAAGAAAGTGAGATTCTATCAACTGCAAGAGTCATAATTTTTATTTCTGACCTCGATCTTTCATTAAATTTTTCTAAAATTGGTAAGGGTAAAAACAAATTGAAGCCAGGAGTTTACAAATTAGCAGCGCTGCACCAAAACGAGATATCGCAGTTCGATAAACTGCATCTGTTGAAGCACCTTAAGCGAACAAATTTGGTATATGAGTTTACAGTTTACAGGAAACTTGTACAGTGCTTACGAGGGTTATGCAAAAGTTATGCAAGGTTACGCAAACTCACAAATTAGTGGTATAGTTTTAAATGGTGCATTTGACATCAATTTTCTACTTTCTACTTTGGGACCTCCTAATGTACTACCTAGATGTATGTTTGTTTGTTTGTTTTTTTTTTGCTTTTTTTTCTCTTGCGCTACAAATAAACTTCAAATAAGTGCTTGGAAACAAACTTTGTCCGCTTTATATGTACTATTAGATGAAGTTTACAAAATCGTGGTATCTTTTTTTTTTCTACTTTCGAGTTAGAGATGTATGGCCTTTATATTCGAGCTTTGTGAAATGTTGTAATTTTCAAAAGCAACCTAGGACAATTCATGCAATGAATTGAAAATCCACTTACGAGTAATGAACTTTAACTTTCTCGTTTAAATACAACAAATGTTGTCAATATTGGTTCGCTAGCTGCTGAGGAAAGCGATTGCTTTGGTCCCATGTATTTAGATAGAAGCTCCTGAGCTAAAGCTTCCTCTTAAGGACACAATATTCAAAATATTGTTCGAAGCAAACAGTATCAATTATGCTGTCAATGTGTTGTGCAAGCAGCTCTGCTAAGAAGGATAAAACTTCGAAGCTAAGAAAACAAGGCGCGGACAGCACAAGAAGCTATGAAAAGAAAGTGTGAGCAACGTTAGAGATCCAATATGCGAGGAATGAATTCTATCAATCGTTAATATAGGGAGCACTTAAAGACACCTTGGGGATTTCGAGACAGTAATTTGAGAATAGGACGTCAGTTATAGCTCTATACTTTCACTGTGGACGTAAGTTTGATGCTGTCTTGGAAATAAGAAGTTCTAAAAAGAAGCATCGACAGAAAACGGCCGGTCGGTACCAAATTATGTTATCACTTATATTATACTATATTTATAGGTTCGCGTAGGTTTTTTCAGCTTTTTATTGAGTCAGTGCTTCGTCTGTTTTAGCTCTTGCATACGGAGGCCAACAAAAGCGTCCAATATACTTTGCACAATAACACTGCATATTAGCCGAAAACATTGTCTTATACATTACGTAAGCTGGTAGCGAAATGATCCAGAGCTGCAGAACTTTTTTTTTCTTCTGACGCAAGATTTTTAACCTAGACTACGCAGGTGAATCAGTCATGGGTTATTTTTTTAAGAATCTTCAAAATATTTGTCCCGGCATGAACATATATTTTGTTGACAAATTTTGAAGAACGATGCATACTTGAGGGGTGCAAGGCCAGTCCCTTGAAATGTTAGACACCAAAAAAAAATATTTGTTTCTTGAAGTCTGCACTAAAGTATAAGAAAGTGGCCAGTGGCTGTGGTAGTCAGCAAAAAAAGAAAAGAAACAGCAAAGAAAAGGGGAGAAATTACCAGCGCGATGTGCAAGTGCCCCTGGAGGTATAACGCATATTTCCGGGTGAAACAATTGCATTACAGCGCACACATCCTCACTCCTTTTTCCCACTCCACTTGACTCTCCAGGAATAACACCGCGCCGCCTACTCAGACTTTAGCGATCCTCTTGGTGCTGATGGAATTCTTGGGCCTGCTCACCAGCCTGTAACTTTTTCCGCCAACCGCAAATGATCGTCTGCAAAGAGATTTAAAAACGATAATTTTATCAAATTACGCCCACGCATTGAAAGCACGAGGTTACGCTGTAGCTGTATTTCCCGCAATTACCCCGTTTCATATGCGACAGAACGTGCGCAAAAAGGCCAGACATGCGAGAAGAACGTTAGGCTGAATGAGACCCCGATTCTGAGTTCCGTTCCCTGTGTTCCCGATTAGGGATAATTTTGACGGGCCCATTTTAGCGGAGGTAAAGTGCGAGGAAACGATAGTAACCCAACCTAGTTAAAGGGGCCCTGCTCTTGGCGCACGGTTTTGTCCAACGCTTCGCTGTGCGAAAGTTGGGCTAGACGTTTTAGATGGGACAAAAGACGCGCCGATTCGACGCAGTGCAGGAATCTAAATGATGCGAAGCCTGTTTGAATTAGCGAGGATTAGCAGCAGTGGCGGACGACACTAACACAACCTCATAGCCTGTAGATGTTAGCGGTCTGCGTCACGTAGACGAAGGTGATGCAAGATGCTTGTCTATGGTAAAGTGCTGATGAGAGGTGTACGCGCAGAGAAGTGCGACGCATATCTAAATACAACAAAACTTCAGGCCAAATTTGCCACAGTGGCACATGCTACCCAAACTGGTGGATTGACCAAATATCGACACACACCCAGTGGACCCAATTGCACATACCCCGCATCGAAGCCGACTGCTCGGGCACATAACACATTGATCCATACCTAGGCCAGACAACTTGTCTGGCCAAGAAGACAACTCTCCTAGGCCAGACAACTGCCAGCATCAAGTTGCCTATTTGGGAACATGCGCAGTGGCCCAGGCTTTATATACATATCCGCAAATATATCCGGCGAAAAAACGACTACGAACGCAAAACCCCAGGTAAAAAGAAAAGAAAGCTTTAAATGAGACACATACGAAGGTTCAAAGGACGGCGTCGGTATAGTGAATGGACCCTACTCTGTCCTGCCTGCTCGCGACGCGATATTCCTTCAAGGAACGTATTGCAGTCCGTCAAAGAACATGCTTGACTATAACTTATGAGTGCTACAAGGCAGCGCTGTGCGATATGTCATGGGAGTAACTTGGTTGGGACGTTCACCATTTACACCCTCATATTCTGTTCTTAGATCATATTTCACTGCAAAAGCGTTCACATTTCGTTTATAGTGTAGAATACAAATGTGCATCCGCGAGATGGCACCTGTCAGTAAACAATTCGTTTTTCGCTAGAAGCTGCACATTCAGCCTTTATTCTCTTTGTGATATTCGGTGCTGTCATAGTCCACTTTCGTCAACTAAAGTGTGCCGACTTTCTTTTAGTGTATGAGCGAACTGATTGCCACAAGGGAACCGAGACAAAACTCTACACTAAATAACCGGCATAGCAGAACCATTCGGGAGCAGCTGGCTTACGTCTCGGTTGCTACTGCGGAGTAAGCGAGACGAGCATTAACCTGGCCATGTGCAACTCGCAGCAACGAATAGGGCTATTTGCTCGGAGTTCCTCCATGTCTTGTAAGGTATGTTCCAAGGAGTTCGGTAATGCATGTTCAATTGGTGGTAGCACAGTATGCGTTGCTGTTCGCTAAGGCTTGAGTGGAGAGGCGTGTTCGCTAAGGTGGAGAACGACGTCATAGCTAATTCGGAGGACAGGACGATTTGGTGAGGAGGATGAGGAAACAAAGGAAGAGGCGGGGATGTTAGCCAGCAATGTATCTAGGATTCATTAATAAGACAATAAGAATAATCATTGCGACAAGAAAGACAGCACTATAGTGCCGTTGTCTGTTCTTTATCTATTCTTTTTGTTTCATCGTTTCCGATAACCTCTACCCTAATCAATTTCCTGAATGGGGCCCTCCTGCAAACACCCGTTTAGGGTAGCGTTTCGTGACGGCCTCGTCCGAGTCTAGGTGTAGCGAGCGGGTCCATCAGCGATGCTGCCTGACAGCGGGTTTGTCGACAACGTGTGCATTAGAAGCTTCAGGGTGATACAGGCTTCCAAGAATGTGATAATTATTAAGAATTAAACTGTTTTTACGCCAACAAGCAATACCCGAGTGTTGTCGAACTCCGTAGAGCAAAATCGTTTGGTTAACCTGGCCAATACAGTTTATTTTTGTTTTTTCAATAAATGTGTGTGCAGCAGAGGTTGGCTCTCGTACGATACTCGCTACTCCTTCTCTCTTAGGCAATCAGTACTTATAAATAATTACCCGGCTAAAATAAACAAAGAAGAAAAAACGACAGAGACAGTACGTATAACAAAGATTATTTATTTATTTGATTTGAAAACATATACACAGGAAAGAGAAAGCGAGAAGCAAGGCTGGCAACTGCCACCAGAAGGGGCACAACGCCTGCCTACTCTTCGTAAGGGGCGAGAGAAACATAGAAGGCAAGATAGGAAGGAGGGGAGGAAGGAGGAAAGAAAGAGCGAGATGACAAATCTCAAAGAATAAACTAAAACATACAGTAGAGTCCGTCCCTGCAGGTCAAGCTACTAAAGAATGTAAAATAAAAGAAATAGGCCAGCTAAAGCAGACACAAAATAAGGGGTACAATATCAACAGAAGATTATTTACAGTAGAACGTTAACTCAATCCATGAACGTATTTGCCTTCAATTTCAATGGAAATACCGCAGCCACGGCCATGTGTACAGTCGGCGACCTTCTGCTCCGTTGCAATGCGCCATCTTGACTGCGACACCGTTTGAAAAGAAAGTAATCGCTTATTACTCCATCCGAGCGTCAGTCAGGAAATATGTGAGGCGACCAAGTACTTTGTTTATGCCGAAAGCTTCTAGCGAGTTAGACTTATATAGCAGTAATCAGTGATAATCAAAACCATTGAGACAGTACACTGATCGATGGCCCAAATTTTGCCTGTTTTCGTACACTATTGCATGGTTGCGGTCTGTCTAAATGTGTTTGCATTGCTCCGTTATAAAATGAGTTTAAAGTATAATAACACGTCATTTATGCTGACTGTGCAACCTATAGGGAGCGCTCCAGAAAAAGCGGACGGTTTTCGGAGCAAGAGAACCTGGCTAGTACCTATACGTAGAACAAACCATGGCTATAACATGGCTACATCATGGCTATAACAGCATAGCACATCAATTAAGCAGACTTTTGAATGAATTCATTTTTCATTTTTGTGGCAAGAAATGTCCTCACGCGATGAGGCAAATGATGTGAAATTTTATTCTCCAAGCTATTTTGGTAGTTTTCTTATTACATTATCGTGTACCCCGGCAGAATTTGTAAAATGTGGTAGGTTTTAGAGTGCAGCTCTTAGGCGCCACTTCCTGCGCTGAGCGTCGGCGTTCCTCGCCGTAACCGAACGAACGAGCACAGCGACGGGTGAAAGCGCGAACGCGGAGTGTAGCGGGGGATGAAAGACGGCGAGAGCGAAGACAGCGCCAGGAGGAAAGTGGAGGAGGAGAGCATGGCGAGAGGGTGAGGAGGAAAGCGGAGTGCCACACGAGACGTGCTTCACGGCGAGGACCAGGCATGCGGCGAGCGCGTCCACCGATACCTTATATGGAAACAAAGCGCTGGCGGGGACTTCGGACCCATTGCGCATACGCTACTTCGCCTGCGCCGCCGCCGCTAGAGAACGCGCTCCGTGCGAGCCACGCATTTCCGTGTTCGCGCTTTCTTTCTGTACAATGAGCGACCCAACCGGTGAAAATGCTTCTTCTGCCACTGCTGCTAAACTAGCTGCCAAGCGGAGGCTCAGCGCCGCCGCCGAGAGCACCATGTCCTTCGGGATCAAGTTATTAGAGCAAAAGCTCTACTGCGCCATGTCTCGCAAGGTCATTCATCGCGTCGCAATGGCGTTGAGCCGCCGGAGCACAAGTGTGACAGGTGTGACGTCACGCCATGTGATCCGCTGTGAAGAGGCACCGCAGCTGCGCTCGCTTGGAGCCTCGCCGCTGCGGTACCACGTGACTAGGCGAGGGTTTAACGGCTGCTTCACCGGCGCTTGGTCGCTCAGTATTGCCATGGATGGCGCCCCGGTTGGGCTGTCTGTGCGTGCGCTTCAGCGCAAGCGGCAGGCTGAATCCAAACATCAGTAGATGTAGCTAGACGGCAGGCTGCGAAATCTCAAGCAAAGGCAGTCTTCGTCACCATTCAAGAAACACAAAGAGACACACCATCAGATTTGCAATAAACCTTAACTTTTATGAAACAATCTGTGCATAGTCTTTGCAAAACCAAGCCAAACAGACCTTTCGCTCGTGATAACTAGGTTTACAAGAGTTAAATCTCAGCCATTTTTTGCCACAATATATCGCGAATTCAAAACACCTAAACAGCTGCGCTAAAAAGTCGCATTGGGGAGTTTCGTAATCGTCGGTGAATATTTTGTCTCTTTTGTTCTTCACTATGTATGTTCTTTACCTGTTCAAATTCTCTTGCATTGTAAAAGCGATAATTTTTTTCATTCTCGCTAGTGTCGACGTTTTTATGATTACTATAATGTCTTAGTACTGATAACGACCACTATCGCACTGCCATTGACTGTCTGTAAAGGTACAAGGATCCCGTCAGGCTGCAGATTGACAAAGCTTTTTGTTCCCGGTTTGTTCCCTGCATTTCTGATGTATACGAAGTGCAGAAATAAATTCAAATTGAAAGAAAAATATCCCTCCCACCCTCAATGCGCCCCCACTTTGCATCCACTACTATTTTTCATAATCTTAACCGGCTGTTGTGTTTTGTGTTTTATGTCATAATTATCCTGCCTAGCAGTCTACAGAGAAATGCATTACGCGCGTTGCATGGGTTACGTATTTTAATAGCGATTACCTGTTTCGGTACCACTAATCTTCTTATATCTTTATTGTTGCTCTTAGCTTATGTTTGTGGGTTCTTTTATTGCTGTTCATCTTCTGGGGACACTATGCGAGAAAGAGTGCCATCAATCTCGTGCATACTATATTCTTTCCTTAGTACGTGAAATGCTATATATATATGGACTTGTCGGTCCTTGCTCCGACATTTTATGCGCCGCTCATCATCCCTCATTAACACGCTAGCATCAATGCTCCATTACCGCACCACTACCACCAACGCAAACATAATGCCGTAAAGTCACCACTTTTTCGATATTTTTTCTGCTCTTCAAAAACAACTCTAGTATTCTGGGTTTCTTCGTTTACTAGCTTTCAATGAGGACTTCGAGACCAGTAATTGCACATACAGGCTTTCGTATTCAAAAGGGTCCCTATTTATGGCATACATTACCGAAACCTGGCATCCACACTGACAATCGCTGTTGACATATGAGGAAGGCATGCCTCATGAAGAACCTACACCCCATCTAAACTGCATTTTCCAGTCTCTACAATCATGTTGTACCAACACGCAAGAAAAAACTTTTTTTTCGAAAGCACAGCGTTCTTGTTTGTGATATTTGCGCGGACATGATGCCTGAAAGTTAATGTGGTTCGTTTTAATCAGCTTACTGTAAATACTGCTATTTCGGATCGTCTTTCGGGATGGCTATATACATAGAGGACCCGATTCATCCCAAAACTTCGAAAATGTGAAAAATATAATAACCTCCAGCCCTTTGATAACCACCTTTCAAAACTCGGCCATCAAACGCGTTACCAGGAGCTGCGCTGACATGGATAAAGCACGTAGGCGGGGGCGCACCGCGTCAAATGCTTTGAGCGTATAGCAGACTCTAACGGGGGCGCATTGTTCAACTTGGCGAAACGCGCGATGCGCTAAAACTAATTCAAGTTTAAAACAATCACATTCATTACCGAGGCAGGAAAAAAAGACAACTTTGTTGAACAATCGCTCACTTCCTTATTCCGTACTTTACTTTTTTGATTTTTTTGTTCGCTGGCTGAAGTAATGTCTTTGCAACGCACGTATACGTCACGTCTAAATTACGCAATGTCGTGCGTTTGCAGAACAGGCCAGCGCGCTTTATACTATACTTCTGACGCCTTCATCTCGGCTCGATGCAACCAATGGTCCGGCAAGAAGGCTGCTAGGGATCATAGCCATCTTTGCTATACTTTGCTTCTACGTGCTGCCTTTATTTTACGTTTAGCCATCAATTTCGAGCCCTTCCAGATTTCACCAGGCACACGGCAGCTTATAGTTTTTCTCTTACTGTGTGCAAGTAGTTTCGAACGCAGTTTGCCTTGAAGCTAATGAACACAGAAAAAGGACGAGAAAGAAGGGGGGGGGGGGGGTGTTAGGGGGGGATGCGAATTGGGAGATTGGGCCCTCCCTCGGCATGTGCACTCACTATTGTATGGTTACGGCCTTCCCAGAGCCTCAAAATAGGTCTTGATGATCAACATTATCCAGCGTCGCACGCTTCCGGCTTCGCTAACGCCAGAATTGGTGCGGCATTCTTCTGCTTATGTTTTTTTTTCGTTCTTGAAAGTTACTGAAGTATGTGTATCGAGTATACGCCCATCGCAGCCTTCTATATTTATCGAATTTTACAGGCACCACAGACGAGCAATTTCATCTCAAGGACGACGGGTCTTGCCCCTACGCGCAGTGCGGCGGTGGATCCCCCGTTAAGGAAGCGTTGTTTTACAGCCACGGCTCGTTTTTATGAGGTTATTGTTTCCCTGACCTCATTTTGATTTCAAAAGCGAGTTACGACAGCGCCAAATGCCACCCTAGCCCGAGAGGCAGCACAAAAAACGTTGCCTTCTTTCTCCTGTTCAAATTTGGGCTTTAAACAATTCTAGTTCCTCGTGCGCACTTTATTCTTAAAATAAATTGAAGCTCTGCTTTGTCTTTTTCTTAGCCGCTTTAGCTTGGTCGGTGTCGGCAATTACATGATAGAGAGAGGGGGGGATAAAGTTTAATGATATCTGGAGAGGCTAGCCAAGATACAGTCCTGGCATGCCGCTACAAGTGAGAGAGTAAGGGATGAAAAGAACATAGTGAGATAAAAACAAATAAAAAAGCACACAGGCACACAACCTCACAAGCCAAAGGCCCTCCGACAATAAGAACGACAAAACAACGAAGCAAGTTCTTCTGCATTTACTGCATTTAGTGCTTCGATGAATAATCCGCAACGAGACTGCTAGAAAAGAAATGAGATGACAAGCTGTAACGACAGTGCTATTTGCGGCGACCTTGCAGGTCTCGGACATTGACAGAGGAGCCAGCTAAACCACGATACAGTGGGCTGGTTCCGACCGCCAGTTTCCGGGTGGATAGGAACGATTGTGCTACGGCAGTGAGTAATAAAACAAATTGGAGGCTTCATTTGGTCTGCTATTCGCGAATGAAAGACACGGATGCAGTGATTAGAAAGAGGCCTAATATCCAGCTCTAATTAGCCTGACTTATTAGCCTTATCGGGACTTCGTCTCTCGTTTTCTGTGGATTTAGACTGTGCCACATCTGTGAAGATTGCTAATAGCAAGAGATATTAGTAGGAGAAAATTTAAAAAAAAAACAAGAAACAAAATGGAATCAAGCCTTCGAAGTCCTCACGGCAGCAAAGTTTAGTTAAATATCGACCTGGAGCGACACGCTGTACTTTTCTTATTTTATCGAGAAAGATGGAAAGAAAGAACAGTAAAAAGTTCTCTCCCCCCCCCCCCTTCCTTCCACCCTTAAGAAAAAGAAAGAACCTCTACGCGAACAAGATTGCTTGCAGGATCCTTTGAAGCACTGAAACATCAAGCGCCTCTTCGTTTTAAGGGCAGGCATGCTCGTTTAACTTATCTTTGCTTTATATACCTATGTTAAACGTATTTGTGGCCAGGTAATCTGCCTGAAGCTGTGACAATTTTTGTGCGCACTTCGCGAATTGTTTCGGTAGCAATGATACGCCTTTTATTGCTTTAATATTTCGTAAAATATTTCGTGTCTTGTGCCACACTATATAGGGGTTTGTGCATGTGTCAACGCTTAGCACACGAGCTCGCGAGGTATTGAAAAGTATAAATTAACCATCTGCACCCAACAGGAAGGCTTTCTGCTTCCATGCTTTTAGAGCACCACTTCCAGACAAGGATAGGCGAAATAACGCAGGGCATGCGCTAACTATCAATTGAATTTATTACACGTAAACAGTATCCTTATACACAGCAGAACGTCACTCCTTTCAAAGCCGCGCTTGCGCCCACACAGCCTGCAATCAAAATCTGATAACAAGAGTTTTCATCTGATCGCACAGCTTCACCGCCAAAAACGCTACCTAGGTGCTATGTCGCCCTTCCAAAAAATGTCACTTCGCATTCCGTGGAGAATCGGCGTTCTCCAAGGTCTCGGTTCTGCCGGCATGGTGCTTTTTCGGCGGCCTACCGAGCTATCTCGGTCAATATCTTCGGGCGTCAATAACGTCAGAAATGTAGCGTGTCGCATTTCGAGTCGCGGGAACTCGTACAACGTATCGCTCTACAACGCCGTTTCATTTTCCTTGACATCTCGTAACGGCGCAGTAAAAGTTTTAATATTTTCCATTTGTGAAGCGGAACCTTTCATTTCAATGCCCGTGAGAAACACCGCCGTCAAAGGGCTTATAAGAGAGACCGCAAGCGCGAATATATGGCGATCTGAAAGATCAGTGCTGTAAGGTTGAATATATAGGATCCACACCTCACCTATGTACTTTCATCCCTCGTTTATAAGGTGAAGCTATCTAAAAATGAAAAAAAAAATCAAAGATTCGTGTTCTTTCTGAAATAAAAATGCAATATCGCAGCGCGAATAGCATAGCACGTACAGCATATATCGCGATAACACGGACATGCACATGGTGAAACGCGGTAAAAGAGAAAATGCCCGTATCCGACTGCACTTATTGGACCGCCATTTTCTTCCCATAGTCACAGAGGTGCGCGTGTGCTTTCCACCAGCTCTTGTTCTCATATATTGAGCTCACCGTATATGAGCACTGTCGATTGTGTCTTTACCTGCTAGCATATTCCTCTTCCTGCCCTCAAAGTAACGCTGCACTCTAAACTAAGCTGGGTGGTGGCGTGGAGACGAGTTAGAACACCCGGCCTTTAATCTGAAGGTCGTAAGTTCGAAACCTGCTCCAGTCCACTACATTTTCAGGCATGGAGTGACGTCTGACACCGGCAAAAATTATCACCCAGAGCAAGTGGGGCTAGACTAGTCCAGGGGCAACCAAATCAGGAAGGCCCACTAAGCTTCAACAAAGTCACTCCATCACCACAACAGGAATTGGCCTCCCTGGGGCAGTATTCGGCCACTACCTCCCTCAAGACTCCCATGGCCTTCAGTCCCCAGCGGTTGCGGATCATCTGACCGAGGCGGCGGTCAGACCTGCGACGCGGCAGGGGGTGATAAGAATCTCTGGGCCCGGACAGGCCGCAACTGGAAACTGAACCTGGCAACGTTCAATACGCGCACCCTGTCGATGGAGGCTAGCTTATCAGGGCTATTTAAAGAATTATCAGGCATTGCCTGGGATATTATTGGCCTTAGGGAGGTTAGAAGAACTGGTGAGGTTTATACAGTACTGATTAACAGCCACGTCCTCTGCTACAGACGTTATGTCCATAAGGACATAGCGGGCAATATTGATTAATTCTGCAGCATTAATGAGAGGGTAGCAGTCGGCGTACTAAAGCTGAATAGGAGGTATAGATTGAAGGTAGTACAAGCCTACGCCCCAACCTCCAGTCACAACTAATGATGAATAAATACAACAGTTTTATGAAGATGTTGAATTAGCAATGAGAAAGGTGCAAACTAAGTATACTGTAGTCATGGGCGACTTCAACGTAAAAGTGCGGGAAAAGCAGGCTGGCGAGCAAGCAATTGGCAACTATGGCATCGATTCTAGGAACACTAGAGGAGAGATGTCGGTAGAATTCGCGTAAAGGAATACGCTCCGAATAATGATTACCTTCTTCAGGAAGCGCAGCAACAGGAAGTGGACCAGGAAAAGCCCTAATGGAAAAACAAGGACTGAAATAGATTTCATTCTCTCTGCCGATCCAAGCATAGTGCAGGATGTAGAAGTGTTAGGTATGGTAAAGTGCAGTGACCATAAGTTAGTGAGGTCTAGGATTTCTCTCGATTTGAAGAGAGAAAGAATAAAGTTAGTCATGAAGAAACAGGCCAACCTAGACGCAGTAAAGGTAAAAGCAGACCATTTCAGGCTGATGCTCGCAAACAAATATGCAGCTTTAGAACATGAAGATAAAGACAACAAACAGGTAATGAAATAAACCGTAACTAGGCTGATCTCAGAAGCACCAATTGAAGTGGGAGGTAAGGCACCAAGGCAACCAGTAGGTAAGCTCTCCCAAGTAACAAAGGACCTAATAAAGAAACGACAAAACATGAAAGTGTCAAACTCGAGAGATCAGATAGAATTCACTGAACTGTCGAAAGTGATCAACAAGAAGAAAGTAAGGGATATCCGAAATTATAACGTGTAAAAGATTGAGGAAGCAGTAAAATATGGATGCAGCATGAAATCAGTGAGAAGAAAACTTAGCATAAGACAAGGCAAAACGTATGCACTGAAAGATAAGCAGGGTATTATCATCAGCAATTTCCATGACATAGTAAAAACAGTGGAAGAACTGGAAGAATTCTACACTGACCTGTACAGAACCCATTGCAGCCTAGCTACTTTCATTCGAAGTAGTGATGAACATGATACAGAGGCTCCTTCTTTAACTAGCGATGAAGTTAGAAGGGCCTTGAAAGGCATTACCAGGGGAAAAGCTGCTGGGGAAGATGGAATAACAGTCGATTTAATTAAAGATGGAGGAGATACCATGCTTTAAAAGCTTGCGGCCCCATATATACCCCGAATTATATACAACCAATCTATGCCAGTATTGTAACACCAGAGCCACACTAGATCACATCCTATGGGCATGTCCAGCATTAATCAGCAATACTGGGGTCGCGGCCTCCAATGAGGGCCTTCGGGCGCGTTGGGGGACTGCGCTGCTCAGTTCAGGCCTGGACCAGCAACTGTGGGCTATCCAGCAGGCCGAGGAAGCTGCCGGGAGACACGGTCTCTCCGCTGGCTCCTAGGTGGGAACCCAGCCCAGCAATCTGCCGGAAATAAATAAAGTTCTTCTCTCTCTCTTTATGCGCAAAGCCTCATAACTTCAAGTGTACCAGAAAGCTGGATGAACGCCAACATTATGCTCATCCATAAGGAGGGAGACGTTAAAGAATTGCAGAATTATAGACCCATTAGCTTGCTTTCAGTATTGTATAAAATATTCACCAAGATAATTTCCAATAGAATCAGGGCAACACTTGACTTCAGCCAACCAAGAGAACATGCTGGCTTCAGGAAGGGGTATTCTACGATGGATCATATCCATGTCATCAAACAGGTAATACATAAATTTGCGAAGTACAATCAACCTCTCTATATGGCTTTCATATATTATGAAAGATCATTTGATTCAGTAGAGATACCAGCAGTCATAGTGACATTGCGTAATCAAGGAGTACCGGAGGTATACGTGAATATCTTGGCAAATATCTACAAGGATAGCACAGCAACTTTGGTTCTCCACAAGAAAAGTAGAAAACTAGCTATCAAGAAAGGGATCATGCAAGGAGACACAATCTCTCCAATGCTATTCACTGCAGGCTTAGAAGAAGTATTCAAACTCTTAGACTGGGAAGGCTTAGGAGTGAGGATCAATGGCGAATATCTCAACAACCTTCGCGTTGCAGATGATATTGTCCTATTCAGCAACAATGGGGACGAATTACAGCAAATGATTAAGTACCTTAACGGAGAAAGTGTAAAGTGTGGTTGAATATTAATATGCTGAGACAAAGATAATGTTCAATAGACTGGCAAGGGAACAAGAATTCAGGATCGCCAGTCAGCCTCTAGAGTCTGTAAAGGAGTACGTTTACCTAAGTAAATTACTCACAGGGGACCCTGATCATGAGAAAAAAATTTACAGAAGAATAAAATTGGGGATGAGCGCATACGGCGGGCATTGCGAAATCCTGAGTGCTTACCACTGTCGTTGAAAAGAAAAGTGTACAATCATTGCATTCTACCGGTGCTAAGATATGGCGCAGAAACTTGAAGGTTAATAAAGAAGCTCGAGAACAAGTTAAGGACCGCACAAAGAGCAATGGAACGAAAAATCTTAGGAGTAACGTTAAGAGACAGGAAGAGAGCGGTGTGGATCAGAGAACAAACGGGGATAAACGATATTCTAGTTGATATTCAGTGGAAAAAATGAAGCTGGGCAGGCCATGTAATGCGTAGGATGGATAACCGGTGGACCATTAGAGTTACAGAATAGATACCAAGAGAAAGGAAGCGCAGTTGAGGACGGCAGAAAACTAGGCGGGGTGATGAAGTGAGGTCATTTGCGGGCGCAAGTTGTAATCAGCTAGCACAAGACAGTGGTAATATTGGAGAACACAGGGAGAGGCCTTCGTCCTGCAGAGGACATAAATATAGGCTGATGATGGATGATAAACTAAGTTACAATCTTAAGGATGCATAAGGGTGCAAATTAAGTTACAATGTACCAGCACCACCAGCACACCTCCGAAGTATGGTAGCAGGCAGGCACTTTTCAGAACCGCAACGAAACACTGGGCTGTGAAATACGCCGCCATGGTTGTCACTTTCAATTTCAGAAGGGTCGTTTGTATTATGTCCGTTCGGCTGTAATAAACTTTGCGTGGGATACAATTTAAGTATAGCCACGTAGCTAGCAGCCAATTGCTCTCATATAGCCACGTGTCATCGTGGTTATAAACGTGGGCATATAACACAATGTTATCGTGGTTATAAGAAACGTTATCACATTTGACATATATATAATGGAAATACTAAGCAGTCTAATACGTGCACACGCGTAATAAGTACCCGCCGTGGTTTCTCAGTGGCTATGGTGTTGGGCTGCTGAGCACAAGGTCGCGGGATCGAATCTTGGCCACGGCAGCCGCATTTCGATGGGGGCGAAATGCGAAAACACCCGTGTACTTAGAGTTAGGTGCACGTTGAAGAAGCCGAGGTGGTCCAAATTTCCGGAGTCCCCCACTACGGCGTGCCTCATAATCGGATCGTGGTTGAGGCACGTAAAACCTCATAATTTCACGCGTAATAAGTGACATAATCACCGAATATAAGTAATGTCTAAGGTGCACGGATTGTAAAAAAAGAAAGGCAGAAACGCGACAGCTGGTGGATTCATGCTTTTATTCGTTGTGGTGTACATTTGTGCCAACTCTGTTTCAGAATGGCGACCATGTCTGTTTCTACAGATTCAGTCACCGTAGTTACTACGTTAAATGCGCATTACGTTCAATTATGAGTGCTGCCAATTAAATATTGTCAAATGCGATTCAGTGCTCTTTAAGCTCGGCATGCCCATACGCACAAAGTGCGACGGATGATTTGGGTGCTGCATTCATTATTCACCAATTGAAATCCTCCTGCTATAGTCTCGTGTTTTTTTTTTTTCGTTGACAACTTGTCCTTTCTTCTGATACCTGATACGTAGGCTATAAAATTAGAATATCAAAGAAGCGGCGTTATTGTGTAGTACCATTTCTTTTTTTTTCTTTATTTTTCCTTCTTCCTTCTTCTTTATATTGGAAGGGGGGAGGGGTTACTAGGACCCAAAAGGGTGTGAATAGATCCGAAACAAATTGAGACATGATTTGTGTGGCATTACCACGAAACCGCCGTTCTTCATTACGGTATCGAAACACCGTCCTGCAGCCAGGCCCTCTAAAGCTTTCTAACGTAGAAAAAAAGGTCGTTCATATTCATCACTTTCTAACGGCTTAAGGAAAAAAGCTGAGAGCTGACCGTTACTATAAAAGTTGTGTATTCTTTTGTGTTTTATCAAGCATATCTCAGGCATTTTTGTTCTACTTCGGCGGACAATCATTATGAAACATATTACCTAGAATGCTGGCATACGTCAAGCTTTTTAGAGTGTAGCTATATACAAAGTATAGTTGGAAAGCCTTCTTTTCCTTCTTTATGCGTCAGAGGTAAACAAATTCTATAAAACTTTAAGTGCGCTGTGCCCAGTCTCAGCGTTTTTCATGACAGCGTACTTTCTTCCAGGCATAGACGTCGATTTTGAAGTTATTGGCATCGTCTGCGTTGAAAAAAAAAATGGGTACATCACAATGTCAACCAGACAATCAGGAATTGCGCTTTAATGAAGAATCGCCTTTGGCACTGGTGTAAATAGCAATAGGCTTAAAGGGTTAGCAATAGGCTGAAATGTAGGTATATGGTTACCATTGAAAACGTCGAGCCTGGGTTATTTTACCTTCGCTGCCTTCGCTTAATTCAGTGCTGGGCTATGAAAATTAATAATTGGAGGCGCACAGAAAATCTTGCACTGTACGTTATCAGCAGCACAGTACATAGCTAACTTCAAGGGAAGAAAAGGTATCGAACAAACAAAGCATCTTCTTTCCTTTCTCGTTCTGAAAAAAAAATACACATGCAACACTTACTTATTTGCGTGTTTAACACTCAAGCATGCCTGCGTTGTATTTTATGATGTAATTGTTTTGTGATGAAGCATGAAACTTTAATCTCCATTTCTTTCCATATTGAGGCGTTCTTGATGGATTATTAATGATTTTCCTATTCTGCCAGAACTTCGAAAATCTCACCACACAAAGCATCCCTTGGGTGAATTATGTCGACAGTGTTCGATCACTCATTTAAAATGATATTGGCGCTCTTTGGCTAGCTCTGACCCTTGCGCTAAAAGATCCACTAATCATCATCATCACCTATTCTACAAGGTTTTAAAAAAAATCTCCCCAGCATATTCTTTCTAATACAGATTTACCGCCGGCCGTGTTCCATTCTCATACGTCCAAAATTTCTGGAACGACTCACGCAGTGTTGAATACGGGAGAGAGCTCTATCCAAAGGGAACGCATGAATTACAAAATTTAATAACTTCCTAGAACGCGCCTAGAGATTCCATGAATCAAGCCATGTGGAAGTTCAACTTTGCCCACTCTTAATTTGTCCAGTAATAGCTTCAAATATCATTGCGCAAGTTACAACACATTTTTCAATAAGTTTTTGGCGACATTTGAAGAACACTTTTCGGCGAATCCACTCTTCACAGTCATTTAGTCGCAATCTTTGTGGCGCTGTGAAATAATTCGTGCCGAGTACGTTATACACAGTGCATGAGCTTTCAGGAAAAAAATACTTTAAAAATTTCTGTGCCCAAAGGTAGTGCTAACAGTTTGCTAATATGGTCTTTTACTCAAGTAAATTTGCATAACATGCATTTGCATGACACCTGTGTTTCATGGCATGCAGTCACAGCTAGCGAAGTAACTATCTCGAAATAATTATCTCTTTGAAGTTCACCCATTTGTCTGCTATTTTACAAGAGCAAATATTGTACATCCTGCTGTATTAGCAGCCTATACAAAGACCGGTTGAAACAGCCGGATAGCCCTAAATTGGCGATGAGAACCAATATTATTTTTTTCGACAGCTTCCCCACTATTATTCATCATTATCTCAAACGTCAGAGGAACTATCAGTGCAATGAAGAGTGCATGTGATTGGCGAAAGCCTAAAGCTTACACTATGTACAAATTATTCCTTAAATCGCATAATAGCTATCACGTTATGTTTTCTTGACTTCTCATGCTTACATCCCATCTCATTCACGTACCAGTCAGGCATGACTTCCGGCCGCAGCAATGCCTCGGTATTTCTCAGTGTAATAGCCAAGTTAATAAGAACAGTTAGTGAGATCCGCCAAGCAGTCTAACTTTCCTCATCAACCGCGGCAGCACATTATAACTCCACCGAAAGCGTCCACTTCACTGCATTTCGGAGCCATTAATCATGCTTGCCCAAATTGGGAAGCGGAAAATGTATTCAGCGACGACGCCGTTTCATGCTCCAGCTACCACCGTTCATAACAGATTCGTTGGGGCAGAAGAGTGAGGCAGGCTCACGAATTCGCGACGTAATATAGCAGTGGTTTCCATACCGGTGCACGTATCGATGTCGTGGGGAAATCACTGGAATTATTGTGCAGGACAGACAGAGAAGAATAAAACGTTGATCCGGAAGCAACGCTCGGTGAGCTCTAAGTGGAGTTCGTTTAAAAGCAGCTTTCTAATGATGTTAGTCTAGATTCAACCGGTCAATGAGAACGCGAACCATGCTCTCCCATTCTTTGACATCACCCGACGAAAATAGTTGGTCGTACGCGTCCTCTGATAGATACCGTGTTCAACCGTACAGCGCTTGCCGCACTCCGTTAAAATGAAGGTGTAGCTAGGGGCCGGCTCCGATGCTACTATTCAGATGCATGTCCGAGGTAGGCAACCGCTTGAAGTGAATCTAAAGACAGATTATATGAGAGACGCCCCAACATGGAATTAACCGCACCGTTTAAAAGCCGCCGCTGAATTGAAATGATAATTCATAGACTTCCGATTAGTACAGCCTATACTAAATTCTTCGTGTGCGTTAGAGAAAGAAATCTGGCAGTGCAGAGTGTGCTCATGTGAAAAGGCTCATCGAGACACAGAGCACCTTCTATCGCAATGAAAAAACCATGATACTCAGCGTTAGAGGCTTTCAGGAATAGATATAATTTCTGGATAACAAGTTAATATCATCAGGTAATATATTGGGTGCACGGCAATGAAAAAATGTTTGACAACTTCATTTCAGAAAATCTTTGAAGTTTTGTGTTCCTTAACAAAAAGTTGTCGCAGTTTCACCTGAAAGGCGAAGCATCAATTGCGATAGCAAATTTGTAGAGAGCTATACGGAGTAATGATATTAGTTTATCAGCTGTATAAACTTGGACATGCAGCAGCACCGGCAACACGCAGAACTGTTGTCGACGCCATCGGCGTTTTGCCCGCGTTCGCTCAAAATGCGTGCGGCGTTGGTGACTGTTGCCGGAGCTTCTGATATACATAGGCACTTGGTGCCGCAGCTAAACGTCGCCTCCCTTCCCTCCCCCTCCCCCCCCCCTCCCCCACGGCCTCTCGCGCGTCGGAAGAAGGCGCGTTTGCTCTACATATATGGTGATTGTAAAGGAGGAAAGAGACGCCTACTTCTGCAGCCCTTAAGCGAGCACGGCGCAGAACGCGCGTTTGTTCTCCGCCGTGCATTCACTCCCCGTGAAAGCGCGCGCCCCTCGCGCCCTTTCACTCGCACATACAGCGTTCGGTGCGCGGCGACGATTTCATCTCCATTAACGTCATACGGAACCTCACGGCGACGACGACGGCGACGCCGACGGCAGAAATCTGCTTTTGAGTGTCCATATAATTGCTATCGCAATAAAAAATTACTGCACAGTGCAGAACGCGCATTATACACTGTTTCTAAAATCATCAGGACTACCGCAACGTAACTAAATCTCAGTATTGCAACTTTTTATGACGTTAAAACATGGTATTTGTTTATGGATGTAATTTGTTTTTTTCGACCACGTGCTTGCGGGAGACTTTTATGCGTGTTCGCGAGTGCGTGTTTGAAACGTGGTACAAACGAGGGATGTCATTTGTATACTTCCATCAGGCCATTTTAGATAACGAATTGATAAGGTACATTTGTAGTCTACATTTATGTAGGGCGCACGCGTAGGCGTGCGTGCGTGCGTGCGTGCGTGCGTGCGTGTGTGTGTGTGTGTGTGTGTGTGTGTGTGTGTGTGTGTGTGTGTGTGTGTGTGTGTGTGTGTGTGTGTGTGTGTGTGTGTGTGTGTGTGTGTGTGTGTGTGTGTGTGTGTGTGTGTGTGTGTGTGTGTGTGTGTGTGTGTGTGTGTGTGTGTGTGTGTGTGTGTGTGTGTGTGTGTGTGTGTGTGTGTGTGTGTGTGTGTGTGTGTGTGTGTGTGTGTGTGTGTGTGTGTGTGTGTGTGTGTGTGTGTGTGTGTGTGTGTGTGTGTGTGTGTGTGTGTGTGTGTGTGTGTGTGTGTGTGTGTGTGTGTGTGTGTGTGTGTGTGTGTGTGTGTGTTGAGAGAAAGACGTGCGGCAACGTCTACAGGCGCCAACATCTCTCTGAACACGGCTCATAAATACAATACGACAAAAGAAGCTAAATGGCTGAGTGTTAATTAGCCGCTCCAGCAAGTACACAATTGATTTAAAGTCTACAATATGTTGCAATAATGGCCGAAAACCAGCAACGTTAAAAAAATATTTCTACACCATGCTCACAAATCCATAGCTGCGCATGGAGAACAGGCTGTGCTACTTGCCACAACTAGAATCGCGGAAACCTGTCGAAAAAGAAGTGGGCCAAGGCATGATCGTGAGTGTTTGTTGTATTAACTTTATCCAAGCCTCCCTTGCAGAACACCAGCGTGTTCTGCATGGCTGAAAGATTCGACTGGCGGGCTCGCACAGTGAATGATATTCAGTGTGCACAGCAGACAAGAAGCAACATCACCCTAAAAGAATGAAGTGGCGATGCCTCCTTAATTTCACTGTTTGTCTTGCTTTTCTTGTGAGATCAAGGAAAGCGCAGGATTGTGTACGTGGACGCCACATTTACGGTACTGCGTAAGTTGCTTGTCCTCTGAGAAAAGTCATTAAGGAAAGAAGATAGCAAGAATATGTGCAAGGTCATGCAAAGCAAGCGCTGCCTCACTTAAAACGAAAAGTTGCCGCACGTTTCCATGCTGTCATATGGCAATGCGAACGTCGGTCACACGAGCCGATATTTAAATTGTCTCATGGTAACAACTTATCCTTTGCTGTGGAAGGACTTCTCTTGCACTAGTCGAGCACTCAAGTATCTACGCTACATTAATTTAAATGAATGTTGAACGTAAGCTATACGGTAGCAAATACTTAAACAAAGCGCATCAGAAAACGAAGTGTCGCGTGCACTGACATGTTCACTTTCATGCAACGGCTGTTTTATACATCTGGGGATGTTTGGTTTAGAGGAAAGCGTCATTCACTGCGCTCTTAACGTCGTGCTGTTTCGTATATATCAAAGATACCATTAGATGTGCACAATACGAGATAGCCTGTCGTAGGAGTATACTACTATATTATTGTGTGGCATGCTCCTCAATATCGTCCTTTTATGCTGCTCAAAAATTATTTGGAGTCATAAATTCAGGTTCGGACTGTAATGCATCTACAGATCAAGAGTTCGTCAAAAGAAACAAGCATTCTTTATGGCATTGTTCGCATCACTGGTAGTTTTTTTTAGAAGTAAACCGCACTGCTTTGTATTAAAATAAGGTCATCTGAAGCTGCGCCATTTATTCATCTTTATGGGAGGATGTCTTTTTTTTTTACTGTAATTTTGAGAGCAGCTGCAGGCCGAAATCCCATTAGCTAACAAAAAAGCGAAGATGTGTCTTCAACGCATTAAGCCCACACACGCATCAACTTTCGTTATGCCGACAAAATCATGGTAAATCGTTGCTTTTTTTTAAGGCTGTTCGGCATCCTGTCCCCATACCCTAAGCGCTCTTGAAGGGCTGTTTTCTAGCTGATATAAGGCCTGAAAATTTTGAAAGCCAAAACACATACTGTTTTCAAATTCTGCCTCGCGGTGCAGTGCGGAGAGGAAGCTTTGACAAATGGTTTGTTAGAAAGAATGCAATAAAAGAAGTTGCCTTGATTCTCTGCTCAGATAAACGATGGTTATAGGCGATAAAAAGCTAGAGATACAACTCCCCCATATATGTGTCGAAATCTTACACCACCTTGAATGATATATTGCCTACACCAACTATCTGGCGGAGTCTAACAGAGATTTATTACGGCTTGCACAATCAGACTATTATGGAACCACAATATTCTTACGCGGACACTGGCGACCGTCTCACGAAAACCAAAGTGTGTTTTTAACGATCGCTCTGTTGCTACACGTGTTTCTGCAAGTCTGCATTAAAGAAAGCACTCTATTTCAAGTCTCTGCAATCATATTTAGAATTTTCTTTGCAAACAAAGACAAGTGAAGACACTTTCCCCCGGCGGATTTCCAACATGGCACAACTGTAAGTAGTGGACCCCAAAAGGACCCTTAATTATGGAGTGGTCGTAGGATAGCAAACAAAGAATGATACGTTTATTTATGAAGTACTTATCTTTTTTTATGGAGGGAGATAATATGAAGGCGACTCGCCGATCCAGGTCCAAGCGGATGAGCATGACTTGTCAGCAGGTGAAATTATGATGATCGCTTTTTTGTCCGAGTAAATAATTACAAATGGAATTATATAAATGACGTTCTCATTGGAACATAGCGGGCAGCCGCTGGCATTAGGGTTCGCTGTTTACGACCCTCACGGCAATGTGGCTGCAGCATCATTCATCAGCCTGCGCCTAATGCCCAGGCGTTCTGAAAAAAAAATATTTTCTCGTAGCACTCAAGCTGTGAGAAAAGCTCTTGCCTCTTTGTCATTTTCGTACGGGCTGCTGCACCTTACACAATGCATGTGTTCCTCGTGAGCACTGCAGTGAGCGATCTGGTCACTATAACAAATGTTCCTGGGAGATAAGATGCCATCAGTCGAGCTCCTGGCATAACAGTTCT
This sequence comes from Dermacentor silvarum, assembly GCF_013339745.2. Classification (NCBI taxonomy): domain Eukaryota; kingdom Metazoa; phylum Arthropoda; class Arachnida; order Ixodida; family Ixodidae; genus Dermacentor; species Dermacentor silvarum. The sequence continues at coordinate 58,913,021 of NC_051157.2, forward strand.
TGCTTACATAATAACTTTCCATACCGGGCTGGTATGCGAATGAATTATTTAACATTACTGGCAACGGTTAACTGGAACACATGAAATACTGGTGCAGAATTTGAGGACGTATTTCTCAAGCCCTGCACAAATCCCACGGGTCTAACTCCGAAGCAGCATACGTCGACACTGCTCAATATTCCTTGCCAAATAACACGTATGCAATCAGCGTAATTACCCTTCCCAAGATCAACAACAACAATGACAACAACCAATCTACGCCCCGAGGCACACCAATAAGGACGGCCGATTCTGAACGTGCCCTCAACTCGGCGGAGGCAGAAGAGGCGGTCATTGCCCTCGATACAACGGCCGGATTTACAACTGTAATCAGGGACTCAAAGACCGCCACATCCAACTTTGCACGTAGAATCGTGGCTCCAGCCACGCTACGAATACTGCACCCCCTGCTCTCTCCCGAACAAAATGATAGTGAAGAACCCACCCCAATTGAATTGATATGGGTCCCGGCTCACGCAGAGAACCCGGGGAACGAGGCGGCCCACTAGTGTGCTCAAGGATTCGTCAGCCGAGCTGGGGGTCTCATCTCTGACCCGGGGGACCTGGTCAGCGAGCCACTGACCACATACCACGATATTTCCCAGCACTTCCGTCTCGCAAGACGGACAAAACCCCCACCTCATTCCAAGCTCACCAAGGGACAAGAAGTCACCTGGCGCAGATTCCAAACGCACTCCTTTCCCAACCCAGAAATATACGCACACATTTACCCTGACTTGACAAACCCACACTGCTCATTATGCGGGTCCATAGCCTCTATCAATCATATTCTCTGGGGCTGCAGGGAACATCCTCCCCCCCCCCCCCAGATCTCCTGGCCACTCCCTCGCCTGAAGCGTGACAAGCGATACTCATGAACCCAAACCGGTAGGTTCAACTTCGGGCCATCAACAGAGCCGGGGAGGTGGCTGTATGGCATCACCTGGTAGCCACCCCTCACTAAGCCCTATTAACAAAATAAACGTGTTTCCTCCTCTTTTAAACTAGTGATAAGCACATAATTTCTGCTAAATGTACATGGTATGATTACGCCTTCGTTTCAGTTCCGCCGTAGCTGGGGCATGCATCCTAAAGTTAATAAATAAAAAGATAATTAGTGGAAATTCAATATTTAGCTAACGTCGCACTAGGATTTGTCATGTAAATAATAACCGGATCTTCAAGCAATCTACATGGCATGGCAGAGTTGCGCCACCATGGAGAAAATGTTTTAATAAGTCTGCTTCCAATAGAAACACCTGGTACGATATGCTAAGAATGGCTAGCCTATCAAAACAATCTTTCGTTGCTTAAGAATTTAAGTGCTAAGCAACATGCTTCCCCTCACGAAGTTATCTGTCGAGGTTCTGGGAGTTCATATTCATTACACAAAAAAGATGGGCTTATAAATATTGTAGCCAGAATTTAGTTTGCGACTTTCCATGTAAATGTAAGGCGTTTTTCAGTGGCGTTCTTTTTTTTCTCCTACGAAAGCCTAAACACAGGCTATAAGCTATCGTAAATTTCACGATTATTGCTGCCTCACCCTAGAACATTCGCAGCATTTTTTTCTGCAATGTATACGTTAACAGAAAATTTGTTAGCAACAAAACTCTAACAGAAACAAATTCAAGCGTTTCATTTTTTGGTGGTCAGCCCTGGAATCAGTAGAATTCTTCTGAATTTCCTAGCGAATTCGTCCTACGATAAATTTTCTTTGAACCACAACTTTGTTATATCGTCACGTGTTTGCTTCTGGCTGCTTGCCTTCAAAAATCTAGTGGTGACCCTGGGGACCATCGTCTTAAGAAGTTTTCGAAATTTCATTGTCGCCGGTTGATCAAGAAAGTTTACTTGCTTTATAATTATTCACGGGTAAACTGGCTAAGCATTTGCATTACGTTGATAGTGAATGTCTCAAGTAACTTAATTGTAAGTTACTGCTAATAGTAACTATAATTGCTGCAAGGTCTAGATGAACTTCCAGAACGGTTTTTGCGCTGAGAGACATGGACATAGAAAGAGTGTAGAGGATCATTTCTATCTGCGTGTCTGTCACCACAAAAACCATTTAGCACTGTATAACCAACTCGCCAAAATCACCACTCTGACTAGATGAAGTTGTTCTTGTATAGACGAAAAGCACCATACATAGTTGCAGTGGTTTCTTTCTTAAACATTCAGGAATAGTTAGCTTCAATTTCTTTGTTTCTTTTTAATTTTGCTTTCTTTTCGGTTGGCACATCTTTCCAATACATAAGCAAAAAGTATTTCTATTTTATTCGGGGGATTTTCCGCGAGGCATGCGAAGTACAAAATTAACAAAAAAGGAACCCAAACAAACGCATGACCGGCCCCCTGTTTGATGCAACTACTGCAGCAGTGAGTTAGCGCATGTGTTTCCGTTATCCAATGGGTGGAGTCCTCGGGAACATTAGGCTTAAGTTTCTCCTCCCCAAGCATCTCGTGTCTAGTCTCGTAAGTACCAAGGCACAACTACAGGAGGTATTCAATACACGCCGTAGAAGCAGGATCCGCCGCACTTAGGTCACGTTCCAGGGTTGTCAATTGCATATCCCGAGGCCAGGATGACAGTAGACGTCAGCTCCACTTCAGTCCGAAGCCCTCTAAGACAAACTTCCTCCCCTCGGGAAAGGTTGCGGGAAAGAAGCAGACACACGGGGGGTTTCAGTACAGACAACCTATCATATTCACTTTTGAAGATCCTATTCGTTATATCATACATGCTGCGTGTTTGCATTACAGATGATAACCTCATTTAATATTCCGAGCTCTCCTGTTAGAGTCAATTTACTGGTAATAGAAATTTTAGTTTCATAGGGTAACTTTCCAGATGGAAAAGAGTAAACTTAACGAATATGTTCAAGACAACGAGTATGTTCCACGAGGGGCCTGGTGAAGCAGTGAGTTGAAGACCATGCATCCCCTCCTCAAGTTCGCATTATTTTGTGATTACCTCATTTTAACATTTACAAATACAGGGTCGCTGTAACGCAAAATGATTCCAGACTGTTTTGATTCCAAACTCCTGACGTCAAATTTACGTAACCACCGACGCAAGCATCGGTCGGTGACCCGCAGCGTTGTCTGAACAACCCAATCAAACACTCTTCTCGTTTATAAGAGGCCACCTTTGTTCGCTTTTAAAACGAATAACATTGCATGCACTGAGAGGTGTTTGTTATCTAATTGGCTGACAAGAGGCGAGGAAAACACTCTAGTGGAGAGGGTTTCGATGGGGCCGAGCCAGCACAGTGAAAATAGATACCCGCATGAAGAGGGTGGTGTCGGCTTCTCCGATTGGTCCGCTTCGCCTTACTTAGCTTGCAGAGGCTGGTCGAAAATCGCGGCGGCGTGCAACGGAAGGATAAGAGTGCCGCAAAAACGGATCCTCGATCAGCAAGGAAGAGTTGGCAGAGCGATGTCCTATACGTGCCGAAAGGGCTCGATAACGTTTTACTACCGCGCACGAAGGTATATTATGCGCAAATAAACACAGGCTCACCGGCAGGTGCGAGTAGCGAGGGTCTGAGCGATCGGCGGGCAGCCATCTTCTATTCCTTTCGGACCGAGGCAGTCTCTGGCTATTCAGAAAATTTGTCAGTTTTGTTCGGCACAATAATGCATTTTTGTTGCGTACACATCACTTTGATGTGGTCAGTTTTCGCGGTTTTATGAGGTCGCGTGACAGACAGGCGAAGTGGGCGCAGCCCGAAAACATTGGACCAATAGCAGAGGGCTAATGGGGAAAAGGCGTTGAATCAGGAATAATTATTTTTCATTTGTGCGGTTTAATCATGCATAATCAGTGTGTACACGGTATATCAGATGGGGAGCTATCGCGGTTTTCGTGACGTCGCGTGACAGACAGGCGAAGTTGGGAGTGACCCGAAAATGTTTTGACCAATCGTGGTGGGCTGATTGCAGAATTGGAATAGAAAAGTTTGGAATAGCTTTACGTTATATTGCCCGAGATATGCGCATATACGTAGACAGCGTACAAAGCTTATATAAGCCACTTCGCTGATGGTTTCATATAACCTTTGTATATACATATATGCACAAATATATCCGCCGACATAGCGACAGATCCAATTAACAGCACCGAGCAGCCAGGAAACCATGCAAAAACCTGGAAAGTAGGCAAACAAACCGCCGCTTTAAAAACACATACAAACGCACGCACATAAAAGAACGCCGAATCGTCAGAGCCGTTCAACTGGAGCTTTTCGTGAATATGGACCCTGAGAAGCATGTACGAGTATAGAGCTCGACATTACGTAGCGTAACACTTGATAAACCATCACAAATAATATAGGGTGCACAATGGCTCAAGACCAGCAACAGCTAATAATATACTTACTTATTGACTGGCGAAATTCATCAAAGCTATTTCCTCGTAAACCACTAACAAAGACGTTGCCTTCACGGACAGCTCTTTTTCCCGGTTTCTTCTTACCTATTCCAGAAGAAATTCCTACTCTAGTTTAAGTTCTCCTCAGAAAACTATGCACATATCTTAAATAATAACAAGCTCACATCTTGCATTTCATTACAAGATTACAGCGGAGATTCCATCAAGCCAATAACATAAATACTGTTCTTTGCCGCTGAGTCCAAATTAGATCTAAAAAACAATGGTTCATGGATGAAACCTTTGTGGGTGGAGGAAATATGATGCAAAACAAAACTTCCCTATATCATTTAATTGTTTTCGGTGGACAGCAAGGTGTGATAACAACGGCATATCCGGGCTTTTACGTGGCCAAAGATCCCATTTTTCGCAGGTAATAGGGAGTTTTAAAATAGGGGCCCCAAAGAAATAGCGTCGACACCACTGCGCATGCGCGAGACGCTAACTGCGTTTGGGTTTTGCGTTGGGCACGCTATTTCACCGATTTAGCGGGAGCCCCAAAAGCAGCCCCAAAAGCTTTTGCGTCAACAAACATGGCGGCACCCATCGAAGCGACGGCTCTCCGAGTACAAAACTCGGCTTGATTCTTGGTAACGCGTGAAGTTCGTAAGCTAGGAAAAGTGACTGCGGTTATCGCTTTCTTTCAACTAACGTGTGTAATGAAGATTGATTCATTAGACGCCGCTGATTCCAAATTCGAGTGTCCATTTCATCGCTCGTAGGCCTAACGTGGATTAGCTTGGCTGGTGAAGGCACGTCAAGTTGGTTACTCAAAATTAGGCGCAACAAATCGCTTGCTGCTAATACAATAACCTCTCAAGTGTAATTAAACGCAAAACCACGAAAGTCAAAATTACTCTTCCTATCATAAAATGGTATAGTTTATTTTAATATTTATAATAGTTTTTTTTTTACACCGTAGTGGCGCTGCAAGCGCAAGACGCTATTCGCAAACGCAAAGCCCTATTCTAAAACTCTTCGCTCTTGCATGCCCCAACGCTAACACCCGCAAAGCTCTTTGGGGCCCCAAACTTTTGGGGCCCCTATTCTAAAACTCTCTAATAACAAAGACATACTTGTCACCAAGCAAGCATTTTTATTTTTTTTTTTTTTTGCTTAGGGGAGCTACAGGTGGTTTTTATGTTACTGAATAAATAGGCTACTTTAAGACCGAGAGTTCATTCCAACACAATTCTGAGCTCCGAGTTCAGCGCATGCGCATTGACGATACGCTATTTGTAAAGGTCAGCCATAGCTTATGTGCGCCTTCTCTACGACTTCCGACTAAAAATTAACGCCACAAACTTGGACGCCAACAAAAGGAGAGTCAGTGTTCGGAGCCAATATTTGGGCGAACTTGCTTTAACTAAGACATCTTCTCCAGCCTAGATGTTTCCGGCGAACCAGGCGTATTTAATTTAATTCTGGTTCCTACGGTTTCTTCGTTTTCCAGCTTCCACACATGCTTAAACCTATATATACCTATATATAACACACATATACCTTAAATCCCTCCAAAATGAAGCACTTTCACGACTTAAATGTAGTCCGGCACGAGTTCGTAACGTTTCTTGCTCGCGTCTCACAACGGCGTTAGCCTATGGCTGCGATAGCGGCGTTCCACGAAAGGAGTACTTTACTTCTAACCCAATCTTATCCGAGAGTGGGATTAAATTCCAAGAGTGCCACGAAACTTTTCGAGTGGGTTGCAAATTAACACCGGTCCTCAATAGGGGAGTGCAAGCAGCAGAACAAACTGCAGACTGGATTCAGGGTGTGAGCAAGATATATACGACGAACGGATAAGAAACAAGTGAATGTGGTAAAAAAAATAAATAGCACGAAAAACTATCCGCTCTGACCTTTGTTGTTGCAAAGGGCTGGAAAACTGACTTGCCAAGCTGCGATCGTTGAGCCGGCGTCGTGGGATTTACAACCGGCGTCGTGGGATTTACACCCGGCATTCTTTCTCCAGTTGGCGTGGCTTGCGTGGCAGATATACAGGGTGTTTCACTTAACTTGGGCCAAACATTAAAAATATCACACTTGCGAAACCTGCATCCACTAGACACCACCATGAAGTGCATATATCTACAATTCGTCAGTGCACCGATTCAACTAAGCACAGTTTTCTTTTTTTTTTTTTTTTGTCCGTGCTGTAAAACACTGGAATGCGTTACCTGGTCTTGTCGAATATTTACCGCCCGCCGAATTCCTTTAATGCGAGGGTTGTTCAGTAAAGACTGTGAGTGATGCTCGGAAATATTGAATTCATAAAGCTCATCGGCCCTTTTATCTATTTCTATATACTTCCCAGTAAGGGAAATACACGCGGTCCACTGTTTCTGCCCAAACTAATTAATATGAGTGAAGCCATCTGTTGCCACCTTCTTAAAAATTTCCACCAATGCCCTAACTACGCCTGGTTCCATCTCAAAGTAGTGTCCTTTTTTTACCATGAGGTATGTAAAAGACTTCGGAGAATCTCGCATCTTGACTGTAGGATGTTTAAGGGTTTAGCTTCTATGCTTCGGGGAACGATAAAACAAGGACAGACCTGAAAAAGGACGCAGTGGGGTGCAATCTTACAGCAGAGATTTTAGCCTGTAGTTGCTCTAGATTTCTCGTGGCGTGCTCACCCAAAGAAAACGGCAGCTGGAAAAGGGGAGTGTGTTCCAGTTTCCGCGTAACAGAATTATGTTTTCTCGTATATTCTAATTACGGCCTGATGCTATCATGTCTGTAGGATATGTGAAGGCCGTACTTTAGGAATTGTCTGACGCACTTTACTTTCAAAATTAAATTAGTTCAATAACGCAGTTGCGTCAGGTGGAGGGCCCAAAAACAAACGGTAGCTGGAAGCCTTTGTGTTTGAGTTTCCGTGTAACAGAATTATGTTTTCTGGTATATTAGAATCATAATCCGATGCTTTCATGTCTTCAGGTGGTGCGTAAGACGCACTTTCTAAATTTTCTGGCATATTTTGCTTTTGAGAAATTCAATTACCTCAATAGCGCACTTGCGCTAGGCGGAGGGCCTACAATAATGGGGATTTGTGCTGTGCTAACGGTACCATCACCCAGCGGCCGCGGCTACTCAACCAGACCTCACACGGCAGTTGGAAAATGGTTTTTTCTTTCACTTTCTGCGCAAGAGATTTATGTTTTCTCGTGTATTTGAATAACAATCCGAAGCTATGATGTCCAGAGCTTGTGTTTAAGTCGTACTTTTCGCATTTTTTAACGAAATTTACTTTAAACATTAATTTAGTTCACTAAAAGCACATGCGCTTGGCGAACGACCTAAAAGAATGAGGATGTACGCTGTACTTCCGCACGCGTGCGTGCGCGCGTGACATACGTCGCTTGTGGTGGTGGCACGTAGGTAACGTCGCCTATAGGGAGCCTACATGCGCTTGTATGTAGGCTCCCTAGTCGCCTAACGGCAGTCAGGGTGGTCGTACTTGTCTAACCTCCGCACCAGCTTCGCTTTCCTCCACTTTCACAGGGTGGGATGGAGGCTGATATTTTTTTTTCTTTTTTTTTTCCGAAGGTGGCTGAAGATGACTCCGCCCATGTTATCTCAGCTCGGTAGAAACGGTGAGACGTGAGCGTTTCACTTACCGGGTAGCATATAGAAAGGGATATAAGGATCGATGAATAACTTTCAGATATAAATATTTCAGATAATCAGTTTTTATTGAACCCTCGTATGTGACTGTGCTGCGTGTGCCGCGCAGGCCTGCGACTTTTTTTTTTTTTTTTTGTAATATGAACTGGAGAGGCAAACCATTCCAGTTGATATTAAAGAACAACTCTCTCCAACTGCAAATATTTTGTATTCATCCTCTTGATGACACAAATTCCGCACCTGTTTTATACGAGAAACACAGAAATCAAACGCAATTCTAAAAAAAGGATGCGGACGTTTTTAATATATTCAAGCTTTCTTTTCTACTCGCGGTATCACGCTTGAACCTACATACACTTTTTATTCAAATGTGACTGCTCTGGTCTCCCCCACTTCCGAAACTCAAGAAAATGGCTGTCGCAGCCTCGGAGAAGTAATTACGTTATACGTCTTCGTCCACTTCAATCCACTCTCTGGCTTTACCAGACTGAAAAGTTATGTGAGGGGTCGTATCACTTAAAGAAGCCGCGACAGCTGACATCAAAAGACAGCCAGTAAAAGGAAACACTGAATTGTGGCGCGCAAGAAATTGAATTTGGGTGGGAGGGCCAAAGTATTGGGTTCCTTACTTTTTACCTCGTTTCTATTTGTATGTTTACGGCGACGTTGGTCATTCGCCCTACGCAGAATTTAATTTTTTTTTTCACAGAACGGAGAGACTATATTTTAATTAAATCAGTGAACTCATTCCCGCGATGTAATTAAGAACTGCGGCCTCAGCGTAGCAAGAGCACGCCTGTTGTGGTGGGTAGGTCATCTCTACTTGGTTTAGCTGAGCGACGCTGGATGGATATTTCGTAGCCCGTCTAATGCATACGATACAAAGCACACTTTCTCACGCTAATAACGAATACAAGCAACGCGGTGCACATGTTTTGCAATGAGATGAAGATCGTTAAAATTTCCGGTCCTCTTACGAACTTCCTCATACTGAATAGCGCCACGGACATCACTTAGACTCTCTGGCTCTCTAATTAGCGGTACTGTTGGTTGTCACTGAATAGCTAACAGACAAGACCACGCTGTGGTCACTGCTTAAGTGTTCATACTCACTCGATCGTTCTTGCAGCGCACAATTTTAAAAACAAAAAACTGGCGATGACGGCAGCTACGTTATTTTAGTGTCCGTTTGAAACTGCACACATCGCGCAGCACGAACGTAACGCGATGACCTTCTTTTTTTTTCTTTTTTTACATATATTTTTCTTCTGGAAGAAGAGCCTGGTGAATCCCAGCGTCTCAGAAATAATTCATTGGCACCTTTTCTACGGCCTACCATATCTTTTTAGCTGATCGCTCAGAATGTTCGCCAATTATGAAGAAATACTTAATGCCTCAACCAGTGGAAAACACGAACTAAATGTGAGAAGCACAACGCACACTAGCGCACAATAACAGTTGTTTAGTAGTTTTTGCCGGTCCTTTATTTTATTCTTTTTTTTTCAAATGCTAAGTGGCCATTTGTAGTTAATTAACCTATTTACTGTCATCATATTATTTGTCACGAGAATAAGAAAAACGAAAAGTACAAAGTGACACATCATGTCAGTATAAAAAAGGGCGAAGAGGATTGGCTGTTAAAGATGCGTTACCCATTACATACAATTCAACCGTACGGAATGACATTTCGAATCAATTCATTGCCAACTGATAGCTACTGCTACTGTCTTGACAAATAGATTACACACACAAAAATCTAATAATTGCGTTCCCGTTAGTGGGAACGAACCTTTGTCTTCCTACACAAGAGCCCTGTGCTCTAACCATGGCTCTATGCTTATCTAAGTAAACAATAAACCAACACCGTAACAATATGAGTCACACACTTACGAATAAATAGAGCAAAGGCGAATAGAAGAAGTTTAACCAGACGAAAGGCTCGTTTCCTATACTACACAAGTTGGTAAAGTAAATGAGGATTGAATGAGAAAAAGAGAGAAAGTGTCAACATTGCGCACATGGTATAGGGTTTATAACACAACTGCAGACTGTCACTATGTGCCATGTGTGACGTATGTGCATTAGAAAAATGCCAGAATATTTTATAAACGTTTATTTTGTAAATATTCCCGTAGTCGCTTGCATAGTATTTGGTGAAGCAGCACCATGTTCTGGCTATGGACATTCCGTTTGTGCACTTGAGACTTTTTCGGCAACATGACAAAGCGAAAGGATGTGGTCGTTAATTAAGAGAATGTTCCTTTAGGTGCAAGTTATTAAGTTCTCTTTTTTTATATACCGTCAGAGGAGAAAACTTCTAGAATAGGCAAAATCAGGTCTGGAGGCTTAAAGCTCCAAGGTTAGAGCACGTTTATCAGATAGTTAACGCTTTACTGGTTCTAAATTTTTGTTCCTTTCAAGCCTCGCGTGTCGTATCAAGAAACCTTCCATCTTTAAATCATGTAGGCAGACAAATACTTGTTGATTACAGGTAATTTGTTGATTACAAATTTGTTACATTGATTACAGGTGTTTGTTGATTACAGGTAATTTATGCGCATATAGCTTTGTGGTAATGTAAACAACGTTCTGTCTCTTAAAGCCAAGCTTTCATATTGAACCGTCCCGGACTTTGTTGCTACTGCTACTGTCTTGACGAATAGATTACACACACAAAAGTCAAATAATTGCGTTCCCGTTAGTGGGAACGAACCTTTGTCTTCCTACGCAAGAGCCCTGTGCTCTAACTATTAGGCCAGAACTTTCTTGGCAATATTTTCGGTCATTGACGAGCATCCTTGAACCAAAAAACCACATAATAATTGTAAAAGAAACATATTAGAGATATATGCAGTATGATAAGCCATCAGTCCGGGTGAAATGAAGTTAACGTTATAATTATCAGACCGCTGTTGACGGCTCTACCCTCGACATCCACTCGGGTACACACACTGTATATTTTGTATACAGAGTGTACCTCTGTATACTTTGCTCTTGCCAACGAGCGAGTATAGTCTCCTTATACTTGGCAGTTTGCATTCTGTGTATACTGTACCGTGTGCTCAGCTAACGTTAGCCAAGATGTTAAACGATAAATAAATGCAAAAATATTGCAGCATATCCATCCAGTTGGAATATATATACATCGAAGCTTTGTGTGATTGCGTAAAGGTTCGAAAGACGAGTACATGCATGCAGGCACTCCCGCCCACACACAAACACACACACACACAAGCGCGGGTGTACACAAACTATATGGAGCCTTTTGTTAAGCGGAGTTGCTGACCACTAGCGAGTGCAACGGGTGCCTTGAACGCATCAAGGTTTCAGAGGCAGCATGCGCATACGTACGTAGCTCAATTCTAATCCATTCTATCCGCAAGAAGCGTTTACTTCGTCATTACCGTGCAGCCGCGGGTGCGCGAAGGCGAGCTTTCTGGTTATTTTTGTTTCTTTCCACCGCTACGGCCAGCGCCGCCGCTGCCGCGGATGTGCAGAGGCGAGCGCCATCTGGTAGTGTTGGAACGAAACCACCGGCATGCGCGACGGGCGTTCTCCGCGGTCATTTGTTGGCCTATTCGGCAAGGGAACAGCCAGGCCGCAGCTCCCACGGTCACAAAACCAGGCGAGGTTCGCAAAAAAACCAGGACAATTGTACGCATTGCATTTATTCGCACAGCGTTTAATTGACCGCTTCACGAACGCATCGCTTCAGATAGATTTCAACACGTGCGTTTGATCTTAAGAATTTTTTTCTCTAGTTTTTGATCTTCTGTATCAATTATCTTCAGCAGCCCGGTACTACTATAGCCACCGCAAAGGTCTCCTCTTCTGACGAACGGTTCGCTATGCCTGAGTAGTAGTGCAGCGCCCTATCCCGGCATTCCTTATTTATGTGTGTGCGTGTGCATCTGTTTCTCTCTCACTCTCTCTCTCTCTCTCTTTCTGTCTCTGTGCACAGATTTTCTATTTCCTATTTCTGTTTTCCCTCTTCCAGTCCAGGGGGGTGTTTGTCTTCCGGTTAGCCTCCCCGCCTTTCGCATGTCATTTCTCTCTCTCAATCAGCGCCCACTCTTAGAGGAATGTAGTCGCACTGCTATGTCTAAACAATGCATATCCCTACAAAAAACAAGAGTCCGCACAAGCAAATACCAAAAGTACAGAATGTTGCCAGAACTGCGACTGGGTACTGGCCCAAATGAACGGTTTCTTGCCGGGAAGTGAAACAGCTATGCGTGATCTAGAAGCGGCAGCGAGCCTGCGAGTGTTGTGATTAAGGCGCGCCTTATCGATAACCGTTCCAATGCCGCGGGGCACCAGTTTTGTCTTGCTTAGCAGTGGGAGCGCCCACCATTTGTCAGTCCAGGCGGTGCAAGTGCCTTCCGACGCCACTAGACTTCGAACCGGTACAGTGCAGTCCTGGATATTGAGAAAGGAATCCTTTTTCTCTTGTATTTTTTTTTCTTTTCTTTCGTTTCCTGTGCGCTTCTTTTAGCCATTTCCTTGTTTACTTAAGCCAAGTTTTTTTCCACGGCCAGTACTTCCGTGAAGTCCTAAGGCTGGCCTGTATAGATGTCTCGCATTCGTTGATCCGAGTGGACTGTGGCCGAAGACTAATGCCTCGAGCCCTATACGTTATATTCCAAGATATATAGTTTCCAGGAAGCTTTACTGTAGACGTGACTCGCTTAACATTCTCTTGGTCACGTAAGAAGTGTATAGCAAAAAAAAGCACGTAATATTTCCTTCTCGCTTTCTAGAATTACAAGATTCATACATTCGCATATTTTTACCGCAGCAGTTTGAGTCCCAACTTCGTATACACTCTATCGTGTTTTCTTTTTAGACGTGATTTTACGACGAAGGTACATCAAGGGAATTCCAAAATCGAGTGCTTGAGATATGTTCCTAATTGGCATCGTATCTATAAACTTCTTCGCCAAAAAAAGAACAATCAAAAACCTGGGGAAAAGATGTTGACAACTTCATTTCAGAAAATGTTTGAAGTTTTGTGTTCCTTAACAAAAAGTTGTCCCCGTGCGAAAGCTTAGCTTCTCTGCTGACTGCAGGCTATACGCTTCACGATACGGTATTGCATGTGTCCCTCTAAGAGTGGACTACCATCATTTTCTAATACGAAAGCACTTGGCCCATAGTCATGCCCCGCTAAACAGAGATGTGCCTCGGCAGCCCTACCGGATTTGTTTGTAGATAGCAACTTTCTCCATTTGATTTGAATTGTAGATTTTTATGAACTCTGTGCAAACTGAGTGTTTGATGTCGGGTCGACTTGCAAAATGACACTCGAGTGTTGCTCGTATACACTATAGTGTTAATATCGAACAGTGTACATCAACGTTTACTTAACGCGGTGCATATCGGTCGCTTCTACTGATTTGGTTTCCGATTTCTCTGGTCTAAATTATTTTTTACAGACTTAGTATGTTTGTTTGTCCCATGTGTGCGATTATTTGTGGCGAAATGGGTAGTCGCAATTTCTCAACTGTGTGTTGGGAAAGCCGGCTTTGATGTAGCCAACCTTTCCGTCTTTGTGCTTGGTATTAAGCAACGACAGCCATCGCGTGGTGGTAATAGAAAAAGAAATCTGCGATAAACAAAAGCGCAAGGAATTGAAAGCAGAGTGTGCTCTAAACGAAGGAGCAACTGGTCAGCTGTCAGTAGCATTAGGCATGGCTAACGAGACCGCCTTGCTACACGCTACGCCAGAACAGTCAGATGTAGTGCTCAGGAGGGGAAGCATTATAACGCCGGTAACACGGTGAGTGCGAAGGCTTACAATCGCTCCAGAAACAAAGTACACTGTGGCAAAATATGAGGCAGTCAGGAACACTACGCAATGTGGTTCAATGCGCAAATAGTATAGCCGGTGCAAGTGGTGGTAGCGAAGGAGATAATAGGCACGATATTTTGCAATTCTGGCGATGCGATAGTTACGGAAACACGTACATTTTCGCATTTAAGCAGAACGCTTCGGGTCACGCACAATTTGCTGCATTTATTCAGCAATTTCCGGAACTTATTGCGACATACCCCTGAAGGCCCTCGGATTCAGAAGGGAGGATGGCAGAACTGGTACAACTCATCACTACGATACAGAATTATACAATTAGTAGCACTGTATTACCTACAGTAGCACATGTCGCAAGAAAAGACACATGTGCAATCGACTGATACACAAACCCGAATCCCCCATTTTTGCATTGTTCTACCGAACGGCCATGCGATTTCACGTCGCAATTTTTACGCTCTTGAAAGAAACGCACAGGACTTCTGGATAATTGGAAATTCTACCTGTGGCGATGAATTTGAAAAATAGATAGACTAAATCCTGGGGCCTGAAAGCCACGTGTATAAGAAAAACTCCACGTGTAAGCTTTCACGTTTTGTTTAGTTTTCGTGTAGAGAGCGCTGTAACCTAACGCCAGGAAAGCAGCAACCATGTCTGGTAGTGCCCGTGTTTTAAACAATCAATTTTTTGGTTCATTCATTGTTTGGTTGAGGCGGCCTGTGAGAGAGAAAAAAAGCGTATTACATGATGAGCACCATTATATGATACATATTTTTCTTTAATGTCGGCGGCAGGGTAAGACAAGCAACAGAAGTTCTCAGCAAGATTCCACTGCTTTGAGAGCCGGTTCTATTACCCTGTGAAAAATGAAACTGTTTGCGGGGCAGCTTTCTGTTTATATGGTACTCGATTCTTCTTTGAGCAAGTCGGCTTTGATCGTTCCTTTCTATTCCGGAGCACTGCAGCAAGCAGCCACGTGGAACTGAATGCAATGGCGTCCGTTCTGGGTGCACTTCTGCGCCAAGCATAGAAAAAAAAAAGATGAAGCAGCGAATCTCAACTTTGCACTACTGCTGCGTTATGGTATCGCAAGGTTTTGTTCTTTTAGAACTTTTGCTCGCATTTTATTACCGCCATTTTTAGAGAAGAAACAAACGCCTCAGGAGACATCAAAAACACAACTTCTTCACCTCTCGCTATACACAAGGTGTTCGTTTAGCTGCACCAAATATTATTAAATTGTCTGTGGCAGATAGTTGAATTCTAACCCTTGAGCTAAATTAATCGGTGAGGCGGCCATTAGTTCTACAAGCAATCGAAATGTTTAATCGAATATTTATCATAATTACACTAATTACCCTTTAATCATTTACTTTGCCTCACATATTTCAGTCTACCAATTGTAGCGAGTGAGTTTGCGAGGCACATCCACTTGGAACAAATTCCGAGGATGCACTGGTTTCGAGATATGCGCTATCAAACTTGCAGTAATAGTGCACTGGTCCACTTACTTTTTGAAGAAAACGCCGTTTCGTGCACTGATGCCCAATGTAACTGGAACGCCAATGTAGTTCGTTGGATATTATGAAAACTAATATCTCAAAACTGGTGTAGTCCTGAGAATTAGTTCTAAATGGATACACCTTGCAAGCTCACCGGCTACAATTCCTACATTGAGATATGTGCCGTAAAGTAAATAATTAAAAAGTCCATTAGCGTAATTATGTAAATATGCAATTTAGAGTGTGATTTCTCGTCGAAGTATTGGCCGCCTTATTGAATAATTAAGCTCAAGGGTTAGAATTATGCTATCTGCCACAGGCAATTTCTGAAAATTTCGTGCAGCTAGAAAAAACTTGGTATATATATATATATATATATATATATATATATATATTGCTCGTCAACTATAAGAAGCGCTGTGTCTCAGTTTCTCCGACCAAAAGCATTTTATTTCTTTTATTTGTTGGGTTATCACTTCCACCACAACCATATCAAGAGCTTTGGAATAACGCGCGTCACCGTTGGCACAAACTTTAATCGAAGAGAAAGTTCTGGAGTGAAGTGGCTCAGCGCTGTCTTTCAGGCGCGCACTTTAGGTCGGCTGACTTTAGCGGGACTCCAGCTGAAAGAAAGAAAGGAAGCGCTAGTGAAATGTGCACCAAATATCTGTAACGTTACTGTAACAGAGTAAAGTTACTTTATTCTTAATTCACCAGCCACGCCTGTTCGAGTGCCTCATGATTCTCACAGTTATTGAATTCTTCTAGTAAGAGCACAATCAGCAAGGGTTAAATGAAAATTAAAAGACAAAGAATCAGAACCTTTTAATTCGCTGAACTCTCTTATGCTAGAATTGCTCATAAGAAAAATCCCAGCCAGACGTGACAGGGGACATTTTATTAGCGAAGGTTGCCAGGCAATACCAAAAACCATTTACGAACTAAAAGCTTCGTCAATACGGTCCCCAATGTTTCTTTTTTCTCACATAGGTAGCACAACGCCTCACTGTGCACTGGTATTACAGTCCTTCACAGAAAACAAAGTGCTGTGACAATCTCAAAACGCAATACAACGTTTCTGTTAGTGCAGGTAAACGCAAGAAGAGCTTCTGCCTTTATTTTGTTTATTTTATTAGATTCATGTTCACGACACGGATTCCTTCATGCTCCTTCGGATACTTTTTTTTTCTTTCTTTTTTTCATGTGCCTCCCAACAACGTCCTGTGAAAATGTGTAAATCAGGACCTGTAACGTAACTAACATCAATACCGGCACGCATCTTGCATTATCATGCATCCTTCAATTGGATCCCTAAGTGCCATCAGCACGAGGCTTTGTCAGAAACATTACCCCCTATGTAATACCCTCCTGTGCGAGAGCCTTTAGGGGTATTTTGAATAAATAAATAAATAACATTTATACCACGTTTAGGACTTCTATGTTTACTAACGCCGGCGCTGAAATGAAACAGTCTTTACCTTTCCCAATCAAAACTGGTCCGCCAAATCTAAATAAATCAGTACAGCATATTTCTCGATCGCTATCGCTATCCTAATCCCTGCATTGAAATTAACATTCGTAACTACCTTTGTCACACTACACACTTTGCAAGTACCTGAGAGAGCTTGCATATTTCGTAGACCCAGTTTGTTACGACAATGGTAATGCTACACTTCGAAGTTTAAAACTGAACTTCCAAGCACGCCAGTTCCTTTACGGAGAAGTATGCGTCACTTTCCGAGCAAAAACTAATATGCCTTCCTGTAAGCTTTAACTAACGCAATCGTTCCATAGAACTAACCTTTTGGGACCTTCTGAGTTTAGGAGAAGCTGCCAAGCAACTAGATTTTCCGCGATTACGAATCCGCCTTCAGCTTGCTGGCAAATGATGTTTTTGTTTATTTTTTATTATTATTCGGAAAGATGACGGAAAACTCGTTAGTGCGAAAATACATGTCAGTTGCTCTTATTCCATGCGCCTAATGCGCGCGAGAAATCCGGGGTTGTTCGCTTTCAAGTTCTTAAATACTGAAAAGTTCCACTTCTGGTGCTTGTCTGGACAGATCCGTGAAAGTATGTGAGTAACTTTACCAGCGCAATTACTCGTAGAAGCTCTGAACCGGAAGGATATGAGTCTACAGCAATATTGTGAATTGCACAGAAAGGGGCGTTAAGTTTCTGGTAGAAAACATTCGCCCAATGTTTTACCTGTCGACGTCAATTCCAGCCGCAGGTGTTCAGCAAACTGCTCGTTAAAGGCATTTTGAATTATAATTCTTGCAGACGCAGGATAGTGCGTCCGGTTCAGTATGTGAACCAATCCGGTCCGGTTTCAAGTGTCTCTATAGTTTTTGTGCCTTAAAGCTACGCAGTGTTAAAACACATTATCCTAGCGTCTGTTAGGGAAACATACGCTGTGTTTTTTTTTTTTTTCGACCGTCTGTATAGGGTCTGTGTACAATAAACCTTCCCTTCAAATGAAGGCGTGGAATATATCGCAATAATATGTTTATTATTATTAGAAGTAGTAGTAGTAGTAGTAGTAGTAGTAGCAGTAGTAGTAGTAGCAGTAGAAGTATGCATGGTATATCTTCTCACAATACATCTACAGACACGCTTTCTACATATCTAATGTATACAAGATTCCATAATTGATTTGGGAAAATTAGCCGACGATTACGATACCCCCTAATGCGAATTTAGAGATATATATATATATATATATATATATATATATATATATATATATATATATATATTCTGGCAGAGAATTTCATTCTAGATGACAGGGTCCTCTCAGCGGTGGTACTGAGCCTGTACTCGAGCAGTTCGTTTAGCAGCAGCGGCACACGAAGCATTTCCACCGGTTTCGTCGCTTTGTATTCAATTCTGGGGTTTGACGTGCCGAAACGATGATTTCATCATGAGGCACGCCGTAGTGGGTGACTCCGGATAAATTTTGGCCACCAGGGGATCTAAAACGTGCCCCCAATGATGCACGGGACACTTCAACGCAAACTAAGAGACGAGAACACAGTGCGCACGAAACTATCGGCACTCGGCGCACCTTGTCACCATCGCAGATCGCTTTCAAGATAGGGTCCGCGTGTCTCGCTTCAACGCGAACTAAGCGGCCAGAACACAGCACACACGAAGCTATCAGCACTCGGCGCTCTCTGTACGTATCGCAGATCGCTTTCAAGATATATGGCCCGCGCGGCCACGCCGTACGCAGCCGCCACCGGACTACTGTTGATCACGGTTCGTAATGTTTCGACGCGGATGAATAAGGCGCTAAAGAGCGATAACAGCTTGGAATGATCAGAACGTCATCAGCGCACCTAACACCGCCACCTGCAGTAATTTGCTTGCGTCATCAATTCAGCAATTCGTGTCACCGCAGTGCTTTCGTTTATACTGGTCGGATCAAGTTTTATAACATTGATAATGACGCCGGGCTGCGTGGAGACGAGCAATTGGCACAATGCTTACGCATGCTTAACTCCCAGAGGAGTTTCTGCGTGACTTTTTTTTTTTACTTCCGTTGCATGGCGCCGTTCTTTTCGACCAGCCACCGCGAGCTAAGCAAGGAAGCCGGCCAATCGCCGACAACAGCACCACAGTCCTCGCCGGGGTTATCTACTTTCACTGCGCTAGCTCGGCCCCACCGGAATCCTCCCCACTTCCGTGAGCTCCTCGCCTCTAGTCATTCAATTTAATAAGAAAAGCCATTGAATGTAGGCAATGCTATTCGGTTTGAAAGCAAAATGACCTCCTATAATGAGGAGAGCGTTTGATTAGGCTGTTTTAGCAACGCTGCGAGTCACCGTCCAACGCTTGCATCGGCGCTTACGCATATTTGACGTCACGAGATTAGAACAAAAATACATAACACATTTGGAATGGCTTTAGATTACAGGGCCCATGGTTGGATACTGCTTTAGCATCCGTCATGTATTGCCCACTGGCCGTGTGTGTTGCTTTAATCTATTTGGTTCTTCCAGAAAGGTACGTCGCTAGAAGCAACACCGGAATATGTCGGCGGCATCCGTGTGCACTATATCCCCCGTTCGATAACACGATTGTCGTCACCTATTGTCACGATATAATGTAATGACGCGTTAATCACGACACACCGCTATTTACCCTCTTGAGCAAATTTCAGCTATACATTATACCCGGATTAGAGAACAATATGTGCGGATACTTGACGTGCGCTAACGGTGTGAAATTCAACAGTGATCAAGCTGAAGACTATGAAAGGTGGATTATGGAAACACATTTTATAAGTCACTATTGCAGTATCTCTATGAAAGGGGCCTGCATGCTTATATTTAGTTCCATGCTGATGTTATTCCACGTGGCAACCCAAGCGAAAAATAAATACTTGACGTGACAATGTTTCTGCTCCGTGATTCCTTATTCTTGTATTAATCTATGCTCAAGAAATCATTGCCGATAATGCGTGAATAAAATCATGGGATATTGTGTCAATGCTGATAAGAAGTATTGACTTTCTAGAACATCAAAAGCAATAACAGGCCAGGAACAAAACAAATGGCGTGAACGAAGAGTCAATATAATATGATGGTGGAAAGACATGGTGTTGGAGACTATTTTTGTTTAGAAAAGAAGCAGCGAGAGAGAGAGAGAGAGAGAGAAAGCGTGAGTTCATAAAAGGCACGCTTAAACGATTAAACCTGATTACAGTCAATGTATGCCTCATTTGTGCTAGAGCAATATTATTTTAGTCATCACCTGCTCTGCGCTTGATCATTACAGTGTCGCCCTTCACGGGGAAAGTGTCGCGAGTCAATCTTGTCTACTAAGACACGTGCATGTGCTCTACGATAGGATTAAATTAAGAAACGGCGCTTTACACAAAAGCCCGACTTTTACATTTCACTATCTAAGCTTTCACGTTTCCCGTCGTTTCACTTGAGCAGGAAACGACTATCGGAACAAGACACATCTCATCATCGCGCGTGTAGCCTTATAATAACTTGTCCTCTATTGTGAGCAGCAAAAAGGTACCTAATAGCCGACAATGCAGACAACATGCACAAACATGCAATAGTATGACTATTCGTTCTTACAAAAGCGGTGCTTTTGCAAAGGCGCTTTAAGAGTGTTGTCCTATTAGACGAATTGAAAACATGTTCAGGCAGATCCCCTGAATTAGGTCGGTATTTTTATAGTCTTTATAACAACGGGTACAAATAGATTTCTCAGCCACGAGCGCAGCAACGCCGATAAGACGCCTTTGTTCACGCTCCTCTCACATAGACGTGTCTCGAAACTTTCAGCGGCGCGCCAAAAACCGGATGTATACGTGCGAGCATTGGGTGGTTTTCTCCGTGGTTTCATAGTATTCGTTTTGTTTTCGCCACTGCATTTGTTTGTTTATTGTGGGATGACAAGCGTGCAAAATAGTGTATGAGTACAGTGGGCTATCCGAGCTGCTCATTTTTAGTCAGCAAGACAGAACAGCAAGGACAAGAAAGATTAAAAATAAAAAGGAAATAAAAAATAAAGAGAAACACAAGCAAATGCCAGGAGGTTAATCAGACAGGCGTCCGGTTGGCTACCCTGCACGAGGAAAAAAGCGATGAGGGATTGAAAGAAAAAAGTGTCAGAGAGCGCTAAGGACGTAAAGGCATGTGCAGTCCAGAAGGAGGTAAATAAATCCACTGGCACATTCGAATTTATTAGTGGTCAAAAAAGACGCAGTTTCGTCCGAAAGGCATCGATTGCGATAGCAAACATTTAGACAGCTCTACGAAGTAAAGACAGTAGTTTTATCGGTCGTATAAACTCGTAAACATTTGCTTAGTAACTCAATGAAGAAGAATTGTGTCACGTGCGCACAGGCAAACAAACACATTTCACTCGATGAGCGCGGACACTCGCTGTCAAAATGATGGTGCGAGGAAGAGTCGCAGCAGCAGCGAGCGAATTGACCCGCCAACTCTCGGCGCACCTAAACTCTACACGTTGGAAATCGCTTCCAAGATATATAGGACCCGCGCGGCCGCGCCACACGCAGCCGGCGCCAGAGCCTCACACTCGCACACTTTCACTCGCACCTAAAGCATACCGCGTGCGACCACGGTCTTATCGCACTTGGACTTTACACGGAACATCACGGCGACGACGACGGTGGAAATGCGCCTGGAGTGTCCATATAATTGCTATCACAATAAAAAAAATCACTGCCCATGCACTCCGTACAGATGTCTAACTAGCGAAGCTGAAACGGGCGGCCCTGGTATTAATCCCGATGGTTCATTAAAGTCTTTCTGAATTATTGACCACGTCTTTGTGTTCCTTAATGAGGTTAAACACACGTTCGGCTGCGACGGAGAGAACGACGTCACTGACGGTATGCCCGCAATCCGCCGTTGATGCATTGCCGCTTACGATTCTTCAAATTTGAATTGCTTCAAAATTAAATCTGTCCGTCACGGTAAGACAATGAATGTCTCATACCCTCGTAAACGCGGCCTCCCCAGTACGACGACAGAAGAGAAGTGAAATTCTACGCTGGAATCATGAGCGGCAACGTAGTCAGCTGTGCAAGAAGACGACGACGCTCGAGCCATTGCTGATGATAATAGTTTTCTGCGCACAGGCGACAGACGGATGAATCAGCTAGCCACATACATCTTCGCTGTACAATATCATCGTGACACGTACGTGCAAAACCCTGCTAGTCAGAGCCCACAGCCCTGGCTCAAGCCTTGAAAACAAACAAAACGAAACTTATTATTCGCTTTGCATTCTTTGGTATTACGAGGCCTTCACCTTCAAGAAATGACACTTGACAACTTGAAACTGTAACAAATCAATTTATATAACTCTGGAATTCCGCTTCAGTATAACGATAAAGTTTACGTTAAGCCAATACTACCGGGGCTTCATTACATATTTTATAGCTTTACATAAAGTCGTAGTTCGTAGAGTCCTAAGAGCATCCGCAAGCAGTTCTTAGTCGTAGACAAGTGGCCGAAACATGCAGTGGTTCCTACCGGGAAAATGCGTGGCTTCCCTGTCAGCGTATATATTGTATGGCGCAGATAGCGCGAGATCCCCCATTCGTGTGCAACGCGCCGAAAGTAACTGCTCCGTCGGTACGTTTTTTTCTGGGAGTGCAGCCAGGCGTAAGCCAAGTACCGGCCCAGCAAAAGCGCAGCTACTCCTTCATAAAACACACAGGAATTTCGGTGGCACAGGCTGCAGGCTGGCGTTGCAGACTGTGGGAACATGTCGTAGCACGTCTGTATCTGCCAGCGGTGAGCTTAGTTGAATAGCACCTTTCACGCTCTATGTGGTTACGTTCCCAGCAGTCGCCGAGGAAGTTTTCCTACTTACTTTTGTTCTAGGCTTCTCCTACCCGGGACAGATTAGCAGGCAGCTTCGCTCGTTATGCTTTCAACGCTAAGATACAACTTGGTCATGCACTCTTTTGTCTATTTCTGGTGGCTTCACGCGGTCTAGCAGTTGGGGAGTCATATTTCTTAGCGTAAGCCAGCAGCATATCTGAGTTTTACCGCGCTGGCAGGGAGTCCAGTTCCCGTGAGATAAGAAAGTATGTAACTCGTACCTAACACCACCTGCAAGCAGGCTTACGCTTGACTGATGACGCGCGCTAGCTATAAATTAATTCGCCAGTTACTTTCATTCGTGTTTCTTCATTCATCCTCCTCGGCTATTTATCATTCAAGCTTTGCGGATATCGCGTCAAGGTTTGGCAAATAAACATTTGCTGCCAAGTACAAAAAAAAGTGGCCTCCAGAACATCCACGCTAGCTTCTTTCTTTCTTTCTTTCTTTTTATTTTTTTTTTCCTCGCGCTGAACGCGACTGTTGTCCCCGTGAACAAAATTGCACTCATTTTAAATGCAGGTGCAGAAAATTACATATTCCTTCTGTTCCTTTTACACAGTCAATAGAGTAAAATGAAAGCGCGCACTTCCGGTAAAAAAAATACAGTCGCATTATAGTAGACAACTACTGCATTATTTTTGTAAGTATTATCGAGAAATTTCATGCAAATCTATTGCCAGTCTCAAAACATTTACTGTACCTGCGGAACCATGAGCAGCTGTTCTTGCAAGATAAAAGTTATTCTAAGCAAAATGATACATCAGCTGTTGATTGAAAAGACAAGGAAAGGATTTCACTTTTCACTGGCTGTCAGTGCGTGGCGCTAAGTATTTCAGCACTACGGTCGACTATAATCACTGGCGTGGTACACTGCATCGTCCATTTTCAGGCGCACTGCATGGTACAATTTCGCATATACCTTACGCACTAACACAACACACTACTTTCAGCGCCACTGCATTTGTATCCGGTATCGCCTGAATTCGAGAATCATCATCATCATCATCAGCCTCTATTTGTGTCCACTGCAGGACGAAGGCCTCTCCCTGCGATCTCCAATTACCCCTGTCTATATACTACTTCGGGAACACTATTTTATATAATACAACCATACTATGGCTGCTAACAATATTCGTACTAGTTACAGTCTGTCTTGCACGTAAATGGGCATGACTAGCTGAAATTCTAGAACTTAGTGCAAGAAAATTACTATCCTACCTCGTTCAAGATGCAATGCATGTGAAGACATAGGACGTTGCACCTTTCGGAGTACAACCTCCAAAGACTTCGCTGCTTTCAATTATGTACAGCAGGAGCTTAGGCTTAGTTCTGAAATTTCAGAACAAAGTTAACTTCATATTTTGCGCAAGTCTGAAGAAATTGCGATCAGATTAGACAATATTACATAGCTTTTTTATTATTATCATTAAAGTTTTGATCAACATATCTACTTGCTAAGAGAGGGAAATATAATTTAACGGAAGAATTCATACTAAGGACCATGACGCTGCCAATTCAATACTTTCGCTTGATTATATAGAGGTTGGCTAATATGTCGCGGTCTTTTCGGAGCTGCACTATATACTGTTCCCCTCATCTATAGGTTCGCAAACCAGGTGGTTATGACAAGAATAAAATTGCTGTTTCTTCAAATGTTCTTCGACAGTGCTTCCTCTGGTGGTATTTCTGGATCACATCGCTCATTATTGGGCAGTGACAGCCAACTCCAAAACGAACGAGTGCCCACAAGGTCGTTTCCTACATGCCTAACGCAGGAATAGCACCGACAAAAAGAGCACGTCGCGGGTCGGAGCCTTCTGGTGTTCGTGCGTACATTGATCGATGACTACGGGAGTGAAAGAAACAACACGCTCGATCTCAGAATCATACCGCACCATTCATCTCAAGATAAGCTAAAAGAACTGGAACGAGGCAGTAGCTTATGCACAAGGCGCCGTCTTTGGCTGGCTCTGGTGGCCTAAGGTTCTGGCTCTATCGTCGAACATCAATGGGTTAGCTTAGTCAGCGGGCCGTGAGCACTGCACCAGAGGACGACAGATGGTCCGGGCGTAATGAGGAATACTAGTTCAAGAGGAGGGAGAGCGGAACATGAACGTTACTGCGGGAACAGCATGCACAGCCTCGTTCTGGTGTCTGCTGGCCGCGTTCGAAAAGGACATGCGGTGGCAGTACCGAGTGTCTCCCGGAAAGCCTGAAGTATTAGTTAAAAATGCAGTTGAGTTAAAAGTCAGGCGAGTGTAAATTTATTGATCCGCCATCAAGTTGGAGAGTGATCACCTGTTTGTATTTCTATTACCTTTCACCGAATGCCGGAATACAGGAGACAGAGATGTCGCTTGCAGAACCGTTGGTGACATCTTGCGGCGATGCTCACTACATGTTGGATGCGTTTTTGTGTAACGTGAGTGTGCTCGACTCGTTAACGAAAATAACACGCTTGCGAAAATAACAGCGAAAATAACCTATGTATAACATATCGCTACCGACGCAACAAGGTCGGCTGTTGCAATGTAAATACTGCGGGCTCGTCACAAGATGTCCTCAGCAACTCTGCTGCTCACGTCTGCGTTTCTAGCATTACCGTATTTGGTAAATAAGTACGTACACGGCCCGGCGAATACTATTCTTGTATTCTGTGAGCGTCACTAATTGTGTAATATTCACCGAATTAAGTTTTACCTCAACTAAGATTAACTCATGAACTAACGCTTATTTCAGGCAACACGCTGCAAATGCGTAATTAAAGCAACTATCTGCAGAGTGCGTGACCCGTTGATCAGAGAATAATTACGCAGCATGTCAAGGCTGCTTTAACCAAAAGACGAGAAGCTCGATGGTGGCAAGAGACGGCAAACAGTCGAAGTAAGCTTCGCTTCACTTCGCCGATCATATTCGATGGCTCCTGCGCAAACTTACGCAGATTGTTGCCTTTTCAAAATGATTAGCAAACTAGTAAAGCATTTTTATTCGTTATAGTTTGCCTTACGGCATCAAAAGTATTTACTTATTGCGTGGTTGAACTAGCGTTACACTCGGCTGTTGCAGTTTAGAGTTAAACTACAACGCGCATTACACGAAGGAAATTGAATAAAGACGTAACATTGTAGGAAATGTAGTATTCATAGACACAACTGACATAGGCCTCTGTATATCTAAAGTTCCCTGTTGTATCGTTTCCGTTTCATCCTTTCCCGTACCGAAATTCCGAACAACACTTTTGACATAGCCCTGCCTTCGATGTCAAGTTATATTTGTTCATATTTTCGGTGACGCGCAGATTACACCACTCTTTAGCGTTGCCAGATAGGTACGGGCGCATGTGAAGTATCCAATCGGAGTCACTTAACCAGTAGTTCTGCTCGCACGCGTACTGGAAAAAATCCAGCTAGAAAACTGCACCATCCAGTGCTACCATCAAATATTTCCGGCTTCACTGTCTCTCGACGTATCGCACCAGTGGCAAGTATATTCAAAATTGCTTGCTGTTGTTCCATTTGCTGCACTTGCGTTTGCGTTAATTGTGCCATCGCACTTAATATGCCTTGCAGAGGTGGTCGTGCTTTCCTATCTGTATCGCCTTGAGCGTCCCACTTATTTGCGCTTTGTTTCCTCATAAATTCAAGTTCTGCGAGTTTCATGTCAATTTTCACGGTACCTCTATCGGTGACGTTGCTGATCAGAGCCTTGGCTTTGTTGATGATGGTTACGAGCAGGCTAGATGTAGTCAGTTCTTCCGGCGCCGCAACGAAGTTCTCGCCTTCAAAATCATAGCCCGTGACGAGGGGGCGGCCGTCCCGTTTTTCGAGGTAGAATGTCACCCACATCTGGTTGCTGTTGTCCACTGCGCCAAATATAAAGTTCCAACACACGGTAAACGCCTTAAAGACTTTAGATATTGATGCAGATGTAGAGCCTTGGTGTTTGTGGCACATACTCACTCGGGGGGATTGGTCAAGAACCGGGTAGTTCGATATAACAATGAGAAAGAAGATTTATGAAATACTGCAAACATAAATTTGGGAATACGTACGCATATGAGAATGAATAGGTAGAATATATCACATGGCTTGAATAGAATAACGGAATAAATGAAGACAAAAATAGAGAAATAAAGACTTTAATTATACTAGTCAGCTGCCATTACGGTCTTCCATGTCTCTCCTTGTTCTTCATTTATGTCCTCTTCGGTCCAGGATCACAACAGGCAATGTGATTTGCAAGTACACATTCTACTAACATTGTTGTGAACACAATATTAATAAATTTGGTATAGCACAAGAGTATAAAACCAACAAGAGCAAGATATTATTTGTCATGTCATTAAATGTTCGTACAAGCCGCCCCTGAACATTGTACATACCACGCGTTATGTTTCAATGTACTGTTCTCAAAAACTAAGAAAGCTTCGCTTAGGTGGACATACGTCATCGATATGTTCTGCCTAATTGTCTTTGTATTCAATCAACATTGTACTTGTATCATAGCTATATTTAGCCAGGAGATCAGGTGGTAAAGTTGAAAGCACGTGACTTCTGCTACTTCATTTCACTTATGTGAACAAAAGCTCCCAGAGTAGTCACAATTACTCCAGAAAAAAGTGCTGCGCAACATGGACAAATGAAAAATAAAGAATGCGTGGATGGACGTATTGTCACACTCAAGCGCAAAGCGGAAAAACAAATGCAATAAAGTTCAAACACACAAACGTTTTAGTATTTGAGGCTACGTTGGCCAACTAAACCTTTACTGCCATTTCTGAATGCTCATCTCTGCACATCATTCGAAGGAAACGAGGCGGAACATAAAAGCGTGAGGTAGCAAACGACAGACTGAAATACGAGAATGAATATTCTTGAAAAAAAATGAAGGAAAAGACGATAACAAGTACAAACTCTGCATAAAACAGCAAAATAGACACCTCGCGAATACAGAAGGCGATTTGCGCGTATACCCGTACAAAGAACGAAAGTTGTCGCTCGCCGCCGTTACAATGTCACTCGACTCATTCAGCTCTCCTCTTCGAGGTGCGACAAAATAACGTGTGACGTCGACAGCCCCTTGGAGGGACAGCTACATTCAGGCATGCCGTGCACGCGGGACAACCTGGAAAAAAACTACGAAAGAAATGACAGCAGGCGAGCTACGGAAGACGAAGAGATGGTGGGAGCTCTTTGGGCCACAGAGCGGGAGCTTGGAAGTGCTCAAGCTGCAACAGTATCGTGCCTCGGTGCAGACGCCCCAATCAGTCTCCTTTTTGCTGCTCTACGAGCGATTGTGCCACGGGGCCAACGACCGGGCTCACTTTATGTTGATCAATGAGCCAAAGGGTGTATACATGACGAGTAGCAAGTCAGAGAGACTAATGGAATGAAAGTACTCTATCATGTCCCGGTCGCCTTCAAAACACACAAAAAAATTGTAGACATTCATTGTTGACCGACGACGTAAAAAGATTCCGCCCATTCGTTTTCTTAAGGTTGCGAGGCTACTTGTCCTGACATCTTGTTTCCACCCCATCTCCCTGCTTTTGACGAGTGCATTGTAAAGGCCTGCGGAAAGCGTAAACCGACGAAGCAAGCACGTTGGCAGCTTCCACTGACACACGCATTCGATGTTTTGCGCACCCGTACTTTTGGTCCATTCAGTGGTTCCAGTTCGCGTTTGAATGCAGTCTCACAGTACCTGCTGTCATCCGCCAACTCATACTAAATGCGCAGGTTCTCGTTATATCTCGGACGCTAAGTAGCATTTGCTATATGGTCATTCCTTGCAAGGGAGACCACTTTGGATCACCGAGTGCTGATAACAACCATTCCGCAGCGGTATAGTTCAGGTGTCAACGCTGAGTCATATAGCTTCGGTTTTTATTTCAGGAGATGACCCTCCTTCCCTCCCCAACATATCATGCTAAACGCACCCACATTCAAAGTGTCTATAATTTTTGTTTTCCTTCCACTTTTTTTCGCCTCATACCTAGGCATGATGATCTGGATCAGTCGAGAGTGCCCTAGCGAAGGTCTCCTCTTTCATTACAGGGTGCAAGGAATTATCAGGCTGTAGCGAAAAATTCTAGCTAGTTTACACTCGCGGCAAAGTTACTGAGATGACTTCTATTTCGGAGTATCGGGCAGTGTTTGTGAATTGTAGATACGCTGCGATTTGGTGTAATAGCTCCTGAAAAACACTTTTCAGAACATGCATACTACAGTTATACTGCATCTGTAGGAGCTCGCATGGTGCATTACATAAAGAACAGTACTTTGTCTTTTGAGCATAATACTAGGCGTTTTACGCAGGACGGGAGCCTCGAAAACCAAAAACTATTATATATAAAGCTTTTTAATGGCACAGATTAGATAATTAAATATCAAAGTGAAGCTTTCTCTGCCTCTTCCCCCCACTTTTATGTCCGTTCCCTAGCCACTATCGAATTGCTTTGAGCGCACTCCATATGTGCATACTCATGTCAAAATGCCCAGATCCTGAAGAGAACAATGGTCCATCCATCACGAGCTGTCAGAACGCCGAACCGAAACAAAGAAAAATTGGTAATTTCAGCGAATAGTTATGGCTTTTCACTCCCTGGATAATAAAACCATAGTTTAATAGGCCACAAGTGACCGCAAGTCTCTTTGATGTAGAAGAAAAGCTCGCGGTGCGGCCAAGCCTTCACTAACATTATTTTAAGACAAGCTTTATGATGTACTTTACCATGAAATATTAGCGAAACCATCATTGTTTTCTTTAACTTCCTCAGCTATTTGGCCATTATCAATGCCTTTCTTACTGTTTTAGTTTTTATTAGTTATTACAGTTAGCACGATATAGTCGTAGGTTCGGTTTGAGCGGTGAAATAAATTTTATGCGTAAGTGTCAAATGACCCATTGAACGAAATGCAGCTCCACTAACGTGAAACCTGGGGAGGTGCGAATCATGCAGTGATGCACCGCTAATGGGCTCATACTGCCTTAAGCAATGGCTCATAAACCCGTAAACGTGGCCTCGCAATTACGATGACAGAAGATAAGTGAAATTCTACGCTGGAATGATGAGCGGCAACGCATCCAGCTGTGGAAGACGACGACGACGAACGCGGGAGCAGTGGCACGAGCGCGTGCCGAGCGCGAGCACGAGCCGCTTGCTTACCGTGACTACGACAACGCTAGGAGACGCCGACAGCCCGGGCGCATAAGGTGCTTGGCACCAAAAATATCTGACACCCGCCGTGGTGGCGTAATGGTTACGGCATGGCGCTGCTAAGCCCGAAGGTGGGGGATCGTATCCCGACTGCGGCGGCCGCATTTCGATCAGCGCGAAATGTAAAAAGCACCCATGTGCCGTGCATTGGATGCGCTTTGAGGAACCCGAGACGGTCGAAATTAATCCGCAGTCCCCCACTATGGTGTGCCTCATAATCAAATAGTGGTTCTTGAACGTCAGAATTTAATGTTTAAATAGCTGGAGTTACTTCAACCCATTCGTGTAGTGACGCTTTGAAGACCACCCAGTTTGCGCAAATAAGCCAGAAAGGTCACTCCGAGCTACGAACCAATAAAAGAGATGCATATGACGTCATTTCGCGCCATTATACTAAAGACACTGACGAAGACCGTTGCGAATAGCGCCTCCTTAGAAGATGTGGACTACTTCAGATATCGAAGAAAGGAAACGTCACAATCACGCAATCCGAAGCAATGGACATCGTAAGTAATTAAAAGGTAGCAAAACTCGTCGTACATCGCAGGGTAAGGAGGTCCTACATTTTACGTACCATACGTGTGTGTTTAATGGCACCGTTCTTACAGCTATAAGAAAACTTGCTTACATGGGCCGACAGTCAAGAATGTGTTCTGGCCCGATTTTTTTTTCTTTTTTTTGTGATTGTACAGTCACCAAACAGCCTGAAAATCACCAGATGCAGGAACTTAGTCGCAAATACTGAATGCCGAGAGGACTGGGAGTCAAAGCAAAATGGAGTCTAATCAAAGTCGCAGAATGAAGCCGATGGTTTCTGCCACCAATACCTGTCTGCTGACGCGCGCCGGCAAGTGTCGTTCGCACAAATTAAGCAACGTGATTGCAGATGCGTGATAATGAAAGATGGCATAATGAGAAGTGATAGAGCCAGCACTTTATTATCGCTATTAATTACCATTTTGTCCTCCTAGACAATTTGCTTTTGCGATTGCGCCGGACTCCATCAGTGAATGTTGTAGTGTGCCCGCACAACCACTTGCGGCCACTATTTTCTTTTCCAATACCCAGTGTTCGCCTTCATACCGCATACGGGCAATCTTTAAATTACTTCGGAATGAGATACTTAAGGATTGTTACTACCAAGCAAACGTCTCTAAATATAGCTTTTTGAAGTAGCTTTATTCTCATCTTTCGGTGTTTGCTGTTTGTTTTCTTAGGACTCAACCGACTAAGAATCGCGCAGCCAATCTGCCCTTTACTTTACCACTTTGCTTGTGTTGTGACAGTGGTCATTTCGGGAACAAATGAGACAACGAGTCTGCGCTCAATTGCTTAGGTAATTGCAGGGACGCATGAAAAAGAGTTATCGCTGCTTCGAAGCAAAGAAAGCAACTATGAAAGAAAAAGTCCAGAATGAACTTGTCGATGAACAGCAAGCGCCTAGGTCACAATGTAAGGCTGCTCTTATTGTCGCCCTAACAAGGCATCATTAGAAGCTGCCTCATTGGGTACTCGCAGTTGGCGACACACTTGGAAGAGACTCATTTGCTCGTTTATAGGCAGCCGTTAGTTTGCTTGCCCTCTGCTTGCCCTATGTAGGTCTCTTAACCGAGGAAAGCACGAACAATTATGGCAAAAATAATCAAAATAAGGGACTTACTGTCATTCGTGCGGCTTAATTTATGTGTGCGACATCACGGAGAAAAACTAAAAAAGAAACTCATAGGGGCCTTCAAGTAGACATTGTGACAAGCAAGCACGCAACTGCCAAATAAATGTTCTGCTCATTATTGGCCCTAATCCACCGTAAACTACACCTCCTCCATTAAGAGGAGACATGTTACAAGGAATTGGAGAGGAAAGCAGAAGAGGCCTATCAATTTGCGCAGATCTGATGACGAAGTTATCACGTATACGTAAGATTACAGTGCAAGGACAGCTAAAACTGCTGCCGGTAAGAGAATCTGTATTTTTCTTGTTGTGATGATTATTATCTGAGGCACAAGAAATATTTTTACCCTACCAGCCAGGTGGCTTTAATCAATTGATGACATAATTGTACGCTAGCTGCACGATAAGCGCGATATCAGGGGGTAATTAGAGCCTACATGAGAAAATAACTTATCTGAATGTGCACGCCAGTATTCGGGAAAGCCATTCAGACTGTATGGCTAGAAAATTGCCTAAAATGTTTGATTGGTTGTGCGCTTTAGAAACCTTACAATATCGGGGGTGGCAAGAGAGAGAGAGAAAGCCAAAGGAAAGACAGGGAGCTTAACCAGAGATTATCTCCGGTTGGCTACCTTGTACCGGGGTTGGGGTAAGGGAATGCGATAGGTGAAAGAGAGAAAAGCAAAAAAAAAGAAGAAAAAACACGCACACAAACAAGATTTTCTTGAAACGTGCGTGGAGCGAGGGAACATATTTTTGACGAGCCTCAACGCCTACATATGGCCAGTGATCAAAACCTTAGGGGACAGATTTCTGTATTAATGCGAATAGCATTCTTGTCCTACTTCAGCCACATTGGGTCTATCTAGCCTCTTTACGCCGCTCTTCAAAAACAGCACCAGAGCACCGGAGTAATGGTTTTAAATTTCTTCGGTGCTCTCGGGAGTCAAACCCGCTTCCCACGGGTTCCTCAAGCACAGCAGCCCGACGCTTTAGCGCTGCGCCTCGAATGCCCGCGGGCCGCGAGGTATTGATTCTAAGCGTTGGCCTGCTCCGGCGCGCTGCGCATCTCGGAGGACAGTCAAAAAGGAGGGGCACTTGGCACCATTTCGCGGACGTGCCGCTTGATGGCGCAGCGTGGTCAAAGAGAAACGCGAGAGAGGAGTCCGGCCGCGATACACGACTCGTGCACACCGGCGCGCCACCAGTGCAACGGCGGAGGCTAACGGCGGAGTGCAACGGCGGACGTGCTAACGAACGCCGCCGGCGTTCGTTAGCACGTCCTTGCGAGCCACATACCTCGCACGCCACGCAAGAAAAGGAAGGGGCTTCTCGCTGACTTCGCGGACGCGCAGCTAGGTGGCACAGAGTGTCCAGAGGGAATCTCGGGCTCATACACGGCTCACCGAGTCACACATGACAGCGCTAACCAGGGGCAATGAGGCATGTCGGTGCATTTCTCGAACGCTTATCATCATAACGATTACACTCATTTCTACTCAGGACTCAGCGAGTCCTCAATTCCTTTGTGCAGCAATGACATCAAACTCCTTAATCATTTGATAAGTCAAAACACTTTTGGTGCCATTTTTAACAGCGGAGCTGTTTAAGCTGGCCGTAATGTGTGCCGCCTGCCACTGCGTTGCCTAGCAACCACCTCGTGGAGCGTCGGTCGCGCGCTATGCTCGGGAGACAGACAGACAGACAGAAGACAGACAGACAGACAGACAGACAGACAGACAGACAGACAGACAGACAGACAGACAGACGACAGACAGACAGACAGACAGACAGGACCAGACAGACAGACAGACAGACAGACAGACAGACAGACAGACAGACAGACAGACAGACAGACAGACAGACAGTACAGACAGACAGACAGACAGACAGACAGACAGACAGGACAGACAGACAGACAGAAGACAGACGACAGACAGACAGACAGACATACAGACAGACAGACAGACAGACAGACAGACAGACAGACAGACAGACAGGCAGACAGACAGACAGACAGACAGACAGACAGACAGACAGACAGACAGACAGACATACAGCCGACGGACAGACAGACGACAGACGGACGACGGACGACGGACGGACGGACGGACGGACGGACGGACGGACGGACGGACGGACGGACGGACGGACGGACGGACGGACGACGGACGGACGGACGGACGGACGGACGACGGACGGACGGACGGACGGACGGACGGACGGACGACGGACGGACGACGGACGGACGGACGGACGGACGGACGGACGGACGGACGGACGGTGACGGACTGACGGAACGGACGGACGGACGGACGGACGGACGGACGGACGGACGGACGGACGGACGACGGACGGACGGACGACGGACGGACGGACGGACGGACGGACGGACGGACGGACGGACGGACGGACGGGACGGACGGACGGACGGACGGACGGACGGACGGACGGACGGACGGACGGACGGACGGACGGACGGGAACGGACGGACGGACGGACGGACGGACGGACGGACGGACGGACGGACGGACGGACGGACGGACGGACGGACGGGACGGACGGACGGACGGGACGGACGGACTTTAATGATGGTCCTGAGGAACCGCGTTAGGGTACCTCCCTTTTCAGGGAGTCCTCGTAGCCGTCGCGGGCCGCATCCACATCGGGGTCGTTTACCACTCACTACCAGCACCGAGCGTCTCATGCAACTAGGCATACACAACACCTTGTCATAAGTGATCGAGGCCCAACGAGTGGCCCAAATAATACGACTCTCATCATCATGAGCGGAGAGACGCATCCTCGAATTCGTTGGATGCGGTCACCAGGAAATTACGGCGCGCAACGTGACCCTGTCACCTATGGTCCGAGATACGTTCAAGCTAGATTCCCCGCCACGTAACGGCCACTCTCAATACAATGTAGGGTGCCGGGTAGCCCGAGCTCGTTCCCTATTAAATGTGGCTGCGGCCACTCCGAATCTTGCATGTTTCGTTGACGCCGCCCAGTACGGGCGCTCTGATCACTATGCTGTAGTTTCGGTTGATTCCAATGGCAGCATTAACTCAGCATCCGTGCGGAAGGTTTCTCCAACAGTAGCCGAGCTGGTTGCTATAGCTATAGCACTGAAGGACCCAGTAGCGCACCCAGGATCTCTGCCAGTGGGGGGGAAGGGGGGGGGGGGGGGGGGGGGACTTGACAGTTTGGCAATACCATCTAAACAGCGCTAATTTCGATTTCTTCACGGGAAATTGTCAAAAAAATGCGCTTTTTGTGAGTGTGCAGACGATTGCGCGTCTTACATCTTAGTTGCAGTACTCAAATGCGTAAGGAAAGAAAGTCGGCCTCAGGGGGGGGGGGGGGGGGGTTATAACCCCGAATCCCCCCCCCCCCCCGTCGGTGCGCCACTGGAAGGACCCTTTACGTCCCCATATCTTTACAGAGCCCAGGTCTGCAGCCCGAGCGTGCGCCTCCGGCTCAATATCAAAGGAGGCGGCGGCCATCCTCGGCACCGAGGGGGCTGCTGGTTTTCATATCATCTAATGGTTCGCGGCCCATATGGGAATCAATGTGCACTCTGAGGTTGGTAACGCCAATGAGTTGGCCCATGACTGTGCGCGAGGTCTTACACACCGCGGAAGTTCTGTTGGACTCACGGGCGGCGACTTAGGACTGTGCAGGGATTTGCTTCTCACTTTCCATGAAATCTTGGCGCACTATCAACTTGCTCGGCTAGCCCTTCCGCTACCACATCCTAAACTCACTAGACCACAATCGTCGACGTTTCCCATGCTGCAAACAGGGTCGTTCCCCTCCAGGGGCCGATTCAGTCACTTCGCGCCTAATGTAGAACGCCACTGTCCAGACTGTGGGGAGGCGTACTGCGCTTTATCACATATAATCTGGCAATTCCCTGCGTTGCGCAGCTCGTCGCTTACCTCTCTAACGGACTGGGAGGCAGCCCTTAAGAGAGGCGATCTCTCAGAGCAACTACGGGCTGTGCAGAGGGCCTGCGACAGCGTGAAGGAACACGATCTTCTCGGGAGAGAGAAAGAGAAAATGAGAGCGAGAGAGAGGGAGAAACAAATTGTAGCAGTACCAACGAGGCAACGCCCCCCCCCCCCCCCCCCTCCCCCGGTGCTTTGCACGCGGTGGCAGACGGCATGCTTCCTCTGCGCGTTCCTCTCGCGCGCGAGAGATCAAGCCACCACCCTCGGCTCGCGCTCGCACGCTTTCAATAGCAACTACAGAATCTTGCGCGCAGCCGCGGTGTTATCGCAGTTGGACTTAATACGGAACACCACGGCGACGACGACGATGGAAATGCGCCTGGAGTGTCCGTATAATTGCTATTGCAATAAGCTGAAGCTGTCAATAAGCTGAATTTCCACATGAATTCTAGACGCGCGCTCCAGTTCCACTTAATATCGTGTTTCAAGGAATACATCAATGGTGAAATTCATGGCCGTCTTGACGTGCTTCGGTACAAGGGAATCTAGTCTGCATCATTGGCTCACTAATGCAGGGAAGTGTACCGAAATAATGAAAATTAAACACAATTAAAGCAATCATATATATGGATATGTCATAATTCCGCTAATCGATGCAAATTTTCAACAATCATGGGTCATTTACATAGGATCTGCATAAATGTATCAAGGTCATCTTAGACTCTATCTTCCAACACTCATGTATTGCGCGAGCTTTTCCAGCCAAATTGCCGACCAGAAACGTTGCACGCTACCCTGATAGTGTTGAGCTAACGCCGACATCCGACGACGCGAAATGTCTGTTTCGCCATGCACTATTTGGCACATTTGCGAAGATTTAAGCAATGCAACATCCTACCATGTTCCGCGGATTCTGTGGTTTCTCCTCCTCGTTTCTCCAGAAACTGATGCCCATCTTTCACGGCCCTTCTCGTCTTTACCAGGCCGCTTAATCAAACAAACTGGTGCGCATAGTGTCCGAGTATGATAACGCTGCACCGAATTCCTGTATGGCAATGTCATCTCGGCTCGCCCAAGGCGAGCAGCCCACCGCGCCACTCCTCCGAATGGCTCTAAAGGGACCCGAACTTCAGGTTGTGCTACACAGTGTCGTCGTCAAGTCACGCGTTTGAGTCTTCCGAGTGATACCACTTGCTGCCATCCATGAGCATTTGATTTCTGCATTGCCTGCCCATCTCACACCTCCGTGCCGCTCTTTCACATTATTTCGATCGTTCGTAGAAATCATGCAATCGTCGTTACGATCGTCGTCGTCTTAGTGTTGTCTTCACACACACGCCCCCTCGCATCAATTCTAGTTCACTGTTCTAGCATCACAAGCACAAATACACAAGCGCATTGATCAACCTTGTCACGCTTTTCGAGAGCCCAAACAATACTACCCAGTCAACTGCCCTGAAAATTCTTCGCATAACGTCGATTCCCGCAGTGCGTGGGATCTTCACTTCTTTTTTTTTTTTAGTTGAGTTGAGGTTTTCGCTGACGAAACACTCGAATTTGAGCGCCACATGCGGGGGCGTAACTCAACGCTCAGCTCACCATGGCCAGCTCTACACGTATACGAGTGCCTTTCTCGGAACAGAGCGGTGCGCGTCCCGCCCTCGCCGCTAACGATATGAGTTCTTCGCAGTGCGCAAAGTTTTCAAGTAGGAAGCGACTTGCGACAGCATGTTTGGGCTTTATAACTTCATGGGCTGCATTATCATGCAGCTTCACCACTAAAGTGATGAAAGTAACGTTCGGCGTCTGGACGTCCTTGGACCACGGCTACACCTCTTATCCTGCGAATGGGATGTTGCGCGCAAGGAACTGCAGAAACTGCAGACTAGCACACTGAGGCATCAAAACGTAGTAAATTGCGTCATGAGTAGAAGCAGCCGAACAATGCCAACAACTTTCATGCTGAGATGTACAATAAGAAAACAGGTAAAAGGGAACGCGAGCGGTTTTGGTGTAGCTAGAGCGGAGTGACGACAGGAACCTAAAGGGAACTCGTCTGTGTCTCTCTTCGGACACAGTTTCCGCTATATACTGCAGATGACGTATAAGACAAGGCTTCAACAGGGGCGGAGACAACGATGACTAACGGATGTCTCCGCTAGTTTCTTT
This sequence comes from Dermacentor silvarum, assembly GCF_013339745.2. Taxonomy (NCBI): domain Eukaryota; kingdom Metazoa; phylum Arthropoda; class Arachnida; order Ixodida; family Ixodidae; genus Dermacentor; species Dermacentor silvarum. The sequence continues at coordinate 58,950,833 of NC_051157.2, forward strand.
GTTGACAGTAGCTCTGGACGAGCAGTGTAACAGTTCTTCCGAATATGGCTGCACCTACACGACTAGATCATTTTGCGAGCAGTTTATGCATATGAAAAAAAATGACGTTATCCTAGCGAGAATCTTGCGACAACCTTCATGTTTTATGCAGTAGTCTGAACGCGAAGCTGGATTCCTGCTTGAAAGGAGACCCAAAATGACTGCGCTGAACGAACGCTCACCAGCGCGAGAGCAACAGAGTTAGAGGCGGCTCAGGTGCCTAAGTGGTGACACGGGACTTTGCGGGCGAAAAAGGTGGCGCTAACATGTGCGTAACAACGTTGTCCTGTTTCTCTGAGTTGTGTTGTCCCTAAGGAATGTTCTTTATCGTTATGGTTTGGTGTGACTGCTCTGAAGTTCTAGTTTTGCTTGATTTTTTTCCGAGCTGAACTTTCAGAGATCTAAGCAAATACAAAGGCCGTTATACTTTTGTAAGGGCTGCGCTTGTAGCAAGCACCTGGCTTCAGTCGCGAACAAGCACACAACGTTACTTCCAAATTAATGAAGGTTTCGCGTAACCTGCAAAACTGGAGAAAGCTTCAGGCAAGATGATATTGTCCACCGGTAGAAGGTTACAAAGGAGGGCCACGTCCGTCTCCTTGGCAAATAATTACTTTTTCTGGCGTACCGCGAAGCAGTGACGTGATAGCTGGCGCACTAGACACGCACTAGACACGCGGCAATATTGCGCAGTAAGCTTTATACTGTTTCGCGCGGTGTACGTTTGAGTGAACGGGTGCGAGCGAGTAATCTTCTCACAAGTACAACAAGTGTAAATCGTAATCGTTTGTGGAAGTTGCGCCTGCCAATGGTGAAGTGGAAAGACTAGGCTTTTGTTCCTTGTCTTAACAATCCGGACTTTGCCACTTAATTTTCCTTTCTTTGCGATTTCCAGAAAAATTATTTTGGAATTCCAGGGACAGACACCAGCGGGCACCAAAAACTCAGAAAATCTCAGAAAACTAAAATTGAAAGCACCCATACAGGTAATAAAGAAACCAAAAAAAAGGCGAGACGTCTACACCAAAGGCAATTCCCTGCATCAAATCGTCTATAGTAATTTGTGCGCATGTCCGTACTTCTAAAAAAGTTAAGCCAGTTCCACGCTTGTGAAAGCTGATGAAACGTGGGTGTATAGCGTAGTGGGTATGCTCACCTTCGGATCGAGAGTACCCGGATTAAAATCCCGCCTCGCCAAGAAAGGTTATATGGCTATCTTTTCTCTCTCTCTATCTTTCTCTCTCTCTCTCTTTCTCTCTCTCTCTCTCTTTCTCTCTCTCTCTGTCATTTTTTCTTTCTCTCGCCCTTAGCAAGTTGTGTTGCAATGTTGCAATTGGCGGTACAATGCAACCATATGCTTCCCATAAATGCATATTCTGCAAGCGTTTGTGTACAGCGCAGTGGTTGTGACGTTCGCCTTAGAACCGTGGGTACCCGGGTTCGAATCGCGCCTCGCCATGAAAGTTCAATTTGTTTGATTTATTTTAAGCATGACATTCTTTTTAAAATAATGCAGCATGTTGGCTTTGGTTCTATATTATGCGAAGGAGTTCGAATGGCGTATAAAAACTCTACGACAAGTCTGGTTGTGAATGGAGAGCTTACACAGCGCATTGACGTTCATTCGTCTGTAAGGCAGGAATGTCCTGTGTCACCATTGTTGTTTGATTTGTTTTTAGAACCCCTATATAGAAAAATAATTAACGGTGATAGCTTAGAAGGTTTTAGGCTGCAGTGCTGTGAAGTACGAGTCCTGGCCTGCGCGGATGATGTTGCAATCATATGCACCGACAGTAAAAGCGTGACAGCGGCACTACAAATCACGCAGAGTTTCTGTGACCAAACTGGTAGTCTGTTGAACAGGGACAAGAGTTTGGGATTATGACATGGTGCATGGCCTCAGTCGCCAACGTTCTTTCAGAACATGCATTGTAGCACAGTACCCAACACATACCTGGGTGTCCCGTTAGATGGGTACAGAGAAAGTTGGCAATTTTGGACGCAGAGAACAGATGAATTGCAAGCAAAAACTTTAGGCCGGAAGGGGCGAGATTTCTCAATATTTGCGCTAGCCACCATATGTAACATTTTTTTTAGTAGCTAAAATATGGTATGTCCTCCAAGTGCTATATTGCACAAGAACCAATATCCAGCAATTTCATAGAGTCTTTGCAACATTTTTCTGGGATTCCAAGTACGAACGAACGTCACGGACTTATCTTTTCCGTAAGATCCGGGAAGGGGGTTTGGGATTACGTCACTTGTTCTTAAAACAGGTGACCAAGTGGTTTTCGTTCTAAAGGTATCATCAAGATCCGTTTATCCGTACATACATTCAACTAATGTTGACAAGAGCCATACCAGAATTTGTAGTCACCACCATTGAAAACGGTCCGTATAGGGTATCCTGTTACCTATGCGAGGTTGTATCCTCCTATAAGCTGCTCATCAGCAGGATTTCTATTGAGTACGTAAGCAATGAGCCCAGGAAGCGCTTCCGAAGGGATCTGGCAGACACATTCTTTCCAGTGCCTATGTATAGATATATTTATAAGAAAATTTTAGGAAACGATGTTCTGAAACGTGTCAAAAACATGGTAGTCCCTGCAGGGGTCAAAACGTTTTTCTGTAAACTTCACATGGACAAACTGCCAGTAAAAACTTGGCTCGAACGACGAGGCATGTTTGTGCCGCGGCGAGTTAATTGTCTTTTGTGCAGGAAACCAGAGACAGTGGAGCATGTTTCATTGAATGTTGGAATGCTGTCTTTATTAGGATGTCCTTCAAAGGGCATTGCAGAAGGACCTTCGATAGATGCGCATGGCATAAGATTTCTCCGTAATCAAGGAAATGGTGGCCCCTATGATGCATTTATGCTTTTCGGTCTTTAGAGCATATAGAGGTCACGTATAGATTTCCAAAACGCTGATTTCCAAGCACGATCAGCTAACGCCCATTTTGTTGAGAATGTCACGAAACTCATATATGTGCTGAAACACGAAGGCGCTCAAGAGGAAGTGCTTCAAATATTGGATGCCCTTACACAGCTGAAAGTTCATAAGTAAATGCAACTAGCCTTACACATCCTGGTGGATGTGTTGCTAAATATGGCAATAAAGAAAAAAAAAGTTGGTATATAGCGCAGTGGTTATGACGTTCACTTTCGAACCGTGGGTACCCGGGTTCGAATCCCGCCTCGCCATGAAAGTTCATTTTGTTTTATTCATTTATTTCTCTCGCTCTCTGTCTGTCTCTCTTTCTTTCTCTCTCTGCACCCCCTCTAATCCTATGCTCTGATTCACAACTGATCAACGCTCGGCATGGTTCCACCTCGTCCTTGAACAGCTCCGCTGATAAAAATGTATTTCACTGGACTAAAAGCTGTCCTTGCAAGGCCGTTAAATGGCAATGGTCCAAGTATCGTGGATGAAGTAGGCGTTCGGGCGAATATTCTCGACTATTTCCGAAGACCTTATCTAGCAAAGTGATTGTTTGAAGTCACAAAGTGATTGTATGAAGCTTCTAACGCTTCCTCTTGTAAGCTTGGTCTCGTGCTGTCATTCTATATCGCCAGAATAATCTACATACTGCAGCGACTTTCAATGTCACAACTTGATTTTAAGTTCGCTTCTCGGGCCTCAGCTCTTAACTACTTGGAGATGAAGATTAGTCGTTTGGCTAGAAAACTGTGCGTAAAACAAGAAATCTTACATTCAACGAAGTTAACCTACTAGCGAGCAGATTAAAAGTAATATCATATCCAACGTGATGGGCCTTCTCGCCTTCAGAGAAACCTATCTCTATTCGTCACCGGCAGATTAATGAGGAGCCACGTCGGTCTCTTAGCACTGACGGCTACGCGTGCTACTTAGAAACGCCAAAGGAGCCCAAACAATCCTTCTCAAGGCGATGTGTCCACCAATAGTGCACATGTGCACAAACGGGCAGGCAGCACAACCGACACGGTATGAACAATGTTGTGCTAGCGGCAGCTGTCGTGCTGTTGGATGTCACGAGAAACTCCCGGCAGTCCCTCTCTCATGTTTGTAATTATAGTCCTCCGGGGCGTTGCAAACAAAGTTATGCTTCCTAATTTTTTTTCTTCCAGCTGGTGCGCCTGATAGATGATATGACGCGATATACTTTTCACGGCATCCTCCTTCAACATTGACCCTGAATAAAGTAAAATTGAATACTTAGTATGTAGGACAAGGGTCTATAAAGGAGGTACTTCATTAAATAGTCTGACCTTGTCACCGCGTCAAGGTTTTCTCAAAAAGGTGTGAAAGAACGTTAATAAATATCCTGCAAATTGATGGCCTGGGTCTAGGCCGCGCCGGGGGCAGCAGTCTCTCGGTAGCTTGTCTCTCGGTAGCTTGTCTCTCGGTAGCTTCCCGGGCTTGCTGTATGGCCCGAAGTTGGTCCTGAAGATCAGAGCTAGTCAGTGCGGCTCTCCACCGCTCCCTTAGTTCATCCGGGGGGACTGCAATTCTCCTTTGAACTATTTCACAATCCCAGATTATGTGCTCTAGGATGGCTCCTCTATCATCACATAACTTACATTTGGCCTCAGGGTATAAATCCGGAAACATGCGGTTAAGATGTACCGGGTTCGTGTAAGTTCTGGTTTGAAGTCGCCTCCAGTCAACCGCCGGATACCTGTTTAATTTTGGGTTAGGAGGTGGATATATTACAAGAAATTTACAGAAGAATAAAATTGGGTTGGAGTGCATACGGCAGGCATTGCCAAATCCTGACTGGGAGCTTACCACTGTCGTTGAAAAGAAAAGTGTACAATCATTGCATTCTACCGGTGCTAACATACGGGGCAGAAACTTGGAGGTTAACAAAGAAGCTCGAGAACAAGTTAAGGACCACACAAAGAGCAATGGAACGAAGAATCTTAGGAGTAACGTTAAGAGACAGGAAGAGAGCGGTGTGGATCAGAGAACAAACGGGGGTAGACGATATTCTAGTTGACATTAAGCGGAAGAAATGGAGCTGGGCAGGCCATGTAATACGTAGGATGGATAACCGGTGGACCATTAGGGTTACAGAATGGATACCAAGAGAAGGGAAGCGCAGTCGAGGACGGCAGAAAGTCAGGTGGGATGATGAGGTTAGGAAATTCGCAGGCGCAAGTTGGAATACGCTAGCGCAAGACAGGGGTAATTGGAGATCGCAGGGAGAGGCCTTCGTCCTGCAGTAGACATAAATATAGGCTGATGATGATGATGATGATGATGATGATGATTATGATGATGATGATGATGATATACACCTCGACTTTCTGTAGAATTGGGTAATGTCACTGAATGAGAAAAGCCCTATCCATCCGTTCCATCTCCTCCTCGGCCAGAGCCCCCCCCAGCTAGTCGGGCGCCGTTAGTGAGTCCTCGCGCAACACGATGGACAGACTCATTAAGCTTTGGGTTGGCGGTGGATTCGCAGTCTGTATGGGCTGGAAACCAGATGATTTCCTTGTCGTAACATTCCTCAGGCGAATTAACACAAAGGAAGAAAGCGTACGCACGTATTCAATCAAAACCAGTGTCTCTGAGGTTGCGGAGGAGGTTGCCCTCGCTCTTGCTATCGCTTCTCCCAAATATAGATACATTATTAGCGACTCTAAATCGGCTATACGAAATTAGGCCAGAGGACGGATATCAGTTGAAGCTGCAAAAATTCTGAACAGTAAAATCAAAAAGGTGCGGATAAATTTTTTTTAAATCTTTCTGTAAACATGCTCTGCAGACACAGTTATAAGGGAAAAGAAAAGTTAATAAGTTGCGTCACACAGTGCCTAGGCGAAAACGCTCCCCCATTTTTGAGCTCCAGACTCCCGCCTGGGGGCTTCCATTTCTGAATATTTCGCTCTCGTGAATTCAGCTCGCTCAACGTTGGTAGGCGACAAAAAATTAAAGACATGTTTCATTTTTTTCCGTGAGCTAAATACCTTAATATTAGCACAGCGTCGTAGAAAAGGCAAACACGGAAAGCTGGCAGACTACATTTATTGTCATAACAATAAACTTCATTTAACTGTTTAACTTGCCGTCAGCCTCAAAAGAGCGCACATAAGACGTTAACAAGTAAGTTTACGTTCTTGCGAAGTTTTCTGTTGTTACAGGACAACAAATAAAAATAAAATGCAGGCGAACACAGTATTTAGTTCGCCTGTTCCTAAGTAAGTTTCCAAGTGAGTACTCATTTCACAGAATGCACCACGCTTCTTCGTCTCAGTGCTATTCCGGTTTACTTTTACACTTTACCCTGCTACAATTTATGTTGTTCTCCGCGACTTACATTTTAGAAGATACGCTGTACCAAATTTTATCATAAACACTGCGCAATTACCTATAATTTATTATGTTCAGACGTTAACGCAGGCGAACCCGCTGCTGGTCATGCATGGTGAGAGTATTCTATCATCATTTGCCCCACTGAAGCGTCGGGGTTGTTGCGGAAACCACAATCCGTGAACGTTAATACTTTTAAGGTGCACGCTTTTCAAGGCGCTTCTTGTTTACTGCCCCACATTACGTTAATGCGGCCGCTAGCAAACATTCGCATTCCATGGCCGGGAAAACAGCGTTACCGGACATGTTTAGACACGAGGCTTTTGTGTTAGCTGTTCGCCCACGAGCGACCTTTCAACTAGAACATCTCACTGTAACCTCATGCTTTGAATTCTGAAGGACGATAAAAACGTAGTTCCCGTTCAGAGGATTTCCGGGGCCACAACAATGACTCCTCTTTGACATTTGCGACGAGGAAGCATTCAATTGGAAAGAAATGTTGGCTGACGTAGGGGCACGCTTTGTATGAAAGGAGTAATTAGATCTCGCGCAATCACTAAATCCTTATATTGTGGACGCAAAAAAACACGTATGATCAGCTTCGGTCGTCAACTTATTACCACATTATTCACTTCCCAGACGTCCCTCAACGCCCCCAAATTTGTGCGCAACTCCTGCAACACTGCGCGCACTCCTTCATCTGTGTACGACGACGAGACCCCGTCGACAACGACGGCAATAACGATGGTGGTGGCATGACAACGACACCATTTTTATAGAGAAACCAAAAAAGCGAGAAGAGAGAGAGCAAACTTTCTACAAAAGAGCACGCGATCGTAGGTAGTTTTTCCGCCGTGTTGATGGGTGGTCCTCTCAGTCCAGGAGTCCAGCGGCCTTAGCTGCCCTTCTCGCTCGGTTTATTTATTTTTTATTTATTTATTTCCAAATACCTTACAGGCCTCAACAGAGACATTCTGTAAGGAGGATCAAATACAAAAGTCTGTACAAATAGTATAACAATCAAAAACCATAACAGCAAGATAGACGTAAGTACAAAACTAGTGATTTCAGATATAAGATTACAAGATATTGCAATTCGGAAGAAATGATATGAAGTACAAGACGGCAACTACGTATCAAGGAACACAATAAGGGAAATACACGAAGTTTTATACATACTCAAAAAAAAAAGTTGTGTGAATCGTGAGAATAAAGGGACTGATTAGGTTGAGCTGGTCCGTCAAGTCGGCGCTGGACAGCGCTGCCTCCCATTGCCGTGCGGTGGGGTGTGTTATGGGTGTGCGCTGTGGTGCGCTTGCGCAAGCTCATACCATGTGGCAAAGCATTGAGCATTGATCGCAGTGTGGGCATTTACAGTAATGCAGCAGAGGGTGCACGGCGTGACAGAGACTCAAATGTGGTTATGTGTTTGTTTGGAGTTTTCGTCATATTGCGGCTTCCTCTCGCATCAGAGCATTGTGAGGCGGCGTTAGTGTTATACGTGAAAGACGATAGTCTTGTAGGAAAAAGCGAGGAGCCAAATTGATGAAGCCTGATAGGAGACAAATGAGTCTAAAAAGCTGTGGTGACCATGGACAGCAGCTAATCTACATATGCGTGCACTTGTCGCTCTGAAAAGCTTTTACTAGGTCAGCCGTAATGCCGATTATTATTAGCATAAGAAGTGCATGTACAATTTTGCTGGTACGTGTCAATGACGCTTAATGAATACGGCAATGTAAGTATGACATTATATGCATCTTAGTTTTGAAACAGTGATTTGCGACAATATTTCTCTCTTGCGACATTTTGTGCCTCCATATTGTACATGACAATTTAGGCTGTATTTCTCCGCATGGATACTTTTTCGTGCCTTTTGAGTTTATCGGTACGTCATATTGTCATATTGTAATGTGTTTATTTTAATTTTGTCATGTTGCCTCACTTGCGATGTATTTCTACGTTTCTTTGTAAAACTGAGTAACTGGTGCCACCTCTTGGCGTCAGCATGGCTTTATTTTTCATGTAAAAAAACGGTGAGAATGACTGCTGCGCTGAAAGTCGCACTGAAAACGAGTGCTGGAAGCTAAACATTTTGGCAGAATTATCTGTCTGGTTGGGCTAATGAATTAAGGAGTTGAGAACATCTCCAACTAATATATATATATATATATATATATATATATATATGAACTTGAAACCGGCCCTGCTGTAGAACCCGGATGCAGGCTGTATTGTACCGCAGCGGGCCTCGAAATCTACGTCGGTATCCGACACTATACCGTCTTCACTACCAGATCCCGATATCCATTCTCAGCCACAGCAGTAGGTGACGCAGCTTTCGTGTTGATCATCGGCTACCAGAGAGGTCATGAAGTCGCGCCGGAAACTTGCAGTGAGTGTAAAGATGATATGCACAGGGCTTCGCGGGAAATGAGAAGACAAGATGAGGAGGCTGAAGAAAAAAGGACAGTTACTTTTTTATAACACTTGCACTTTCGGCACGTCTGGCACATCTAATAATTATAGCGCCTTGGCGAATTCTTTTAGATGGTTTACCGTGCCGGTTTTCTGGGCGCAGACGGGTATATACGGGGTGATCATTTTGAAGCTTCCCGGAATTTTTAAAAATCGTCTGATACGGATAACATAATTCTACTCCTTGAGCTGGATTATTCAGGCCGGCGGTGCGTCTAGTATTACTTGCACGGTAAATTGCAACACATATTCAACTAAATAAACAAATTCACTGATTACCATTCTAATTAATTACTTTGCGGAACATACTGCAATTTACGAATTGTAGCCGGTGTGTTTGCAAGGTGTGAATGAATTTCCACATTGACACTAGTTTAGAGATTTGCGCCACCAAACTTGACGTAAAAAATGCGCTGTTGTTCCACTTACTTTTTTAACGAAACGCGCTTTTATGCATTGAAGAACAACAGTAACTGGTATGCTCATGTATTTCGTCCCACGCTTTGGGAATATTATCTCAGAACTGATGTCATCCTGGAGATTCATTTCAAGTGGACACGTCTTGTAAGCTCACTGGCTGTAATTTAAAAATGAAATATGTGCCGTAAAATATTTAATTAAGAAATTAATTAGTGAGTTTTTGTTAATGCGCTGAATATGTGTTTCGATTTCTCGGGCTAGTAATGTCCACCTCTTTGAATAATCCAGCTCAAAAACAATAATTGTGCTATCTGCCAGAAGTGTTTTTTTTTAGACATTCCAGGAAAATTATCAATGATCACCTCAGCGATATACTCTTGCGTGTCCTTCATGCTTTATGCAATCAAAGCTAATGTTTGCCGTTGTGTTGTGCAGAGCATATGAACGTTATACCATTTTGTATCTCTCCAGCACAGTTAACGTATCATGAAAAACAAAAACAAAAGCTAATGAGGATTGGTCCTATAGCGTTTAATAAGTCAATTGTTATGTAAATATATTTCGTTTGTCGCTTAAAGAAAGAATCTTAAGATGCAACAATGTTGTGATAGGTGCAGATGGCCTTTTCAAAGTTTAGTCTTGTTTTATTACGCTAAAATTACTCATTGCAAGGGACAAAGAGCTAAAAAACACAATAAAAGTCCAACAGAACGCTTGAAATGGCTGTGTTCCTTTTTCCTTCCGACAGCACTCGACCCAGGAATAAAACAGTACTAGACTAATTATAACGTTTACCACGCTTTCATGAGCACATGAAAGTGCCAGTATACACCTCAGGGATGATTACCAGAATCGTTTCACTTACTTTTTGTGGCTACTAGGTGGAACGAAGCCCTTACAAGCGCATTCCTGTCGCGTAAAAATGTCGCAACAGAAGGCTCGCAGCATCAGACTCGTTCAGAGGCCCCTACGTGCGTAGTAATCAATCAAAAACTGTTGCCAAACTTTGTACAGTGATATACTCTTGCGTGTCCTTCATGCTTTATTCAATCAAAGCTAATGTTTGCCGTCGTGTTGTGCAGCGCGATGATGCAAGCACCAAGTGGCAGCCTAATGCGTTCGCTAATTATTTTGTTCTCAGAGACGAGTCCCTAGGGGGCAGGTGAAGTAACACCTGTGGTCATAAATCATTCTATATCGCTATCAAAACAGCGTAAACAATACGTTTTGGTTGTTTTGCACAGAATATAATTGAGTGCAGAATAAAGGAGTTGTAGGACGTACCATCACATCTGCAGTAGATTATGTGGGTAGCTTATTGGCCATTTTCACGAACTAGCGCAGGCGCCGCAGAAAAGCAAGGGTGGCGGCTGGATCCAGGACTCCGTCGATGCTCAGCTTGGGCTTTATAGCATGTTTTATCGACTGTAATATTAAAACGCGGTGTTTTGTTGAAGGCGACCATCTTGTGTTGGTGAAGTACGTTGTGGCTGTTGGCATATAAAAGCAAAATAATAATAATAATAAATGTCGCAGTTTCGCACGAAAGGCGTAGCATCAATTGCGATAGCAAATTGATAGACAGCTTACGAAGTAAGGGAGTAGTTTTATTGGCCGTGTAAAGTTGTAAAAAAGTGGTCGCAGTTTCACCTGAAAGGCGAAGCATCAATTGCGATAGCAAATTTGTAGAGAGCTATACGGAGTAATGATAGTAGCTTTATCAGCTGTATAAACTTGGACATGCAGCAGCACCGGCAACACGCAGAACTAATGTCGACGCCGTCGGCGTTTTGCCCGCGTTCGCACAAAATGCGTGCGGCGTTGCCGACTGTTGCAGGAGTCTCTGATATAAATAGGCACTTGGTGCCACAGCTAAACGTCACCTCCCTTCCCTCCCCCTACCGCCCCCCCACCGCCTTTCGCGCGTCGGAAGAAGGCGCGTTTGCTCTACATATATGGTGATTGTAAAGGAGGAAAGAGACGCCTACTTCTGCAGCCCTTAAGGAAGCACGGCGCAGAACGCGCGTTTGTTCTCCGCCGTGGGTTCACTCTCCGTGAAAGATCGCGTCCCTCGCGCCCTTTCACTCACACATACAGCGTTCGGCGGCGCGCGGCGACGATTTCATCTCCATTGACGTCATACGGAACCTCACGGCAACGGCGACGCCGACGGCAGAAATTTGCTTTGGAGTGTCCATATAATTGCTATCGCAATAATATTATCTTACTAACTAAATAAACAAGCACGGTGTCACGCGCGCACAGGTAAACATGGACACATTTCGCTCGACGACCGCGGAAACTGGTCAAAGCGCTGGAGTGAGAAAGCGCGCCAGCAGCAGCGGGGAAATTCACCTTCGCGCTGTCTTTCTTCTCGCTTTAACGCGAACGCCGAAAGCGCAGCGCATACGAAGCTACCGGCGCTCATCGCGGGCACTTTGTACCCATCGCAGATCGCTTTGAAGATGAGGGCCCCGCGGGCACACACTTCTGCCACATAGCAGATCGCTTTCAAGATACGGTGCCTGTGCGGCAGCTTCGTCAGCAGCAGCCGCAAGATCAGAACGCACCCCCCCCCCCCCCCCCCCCCCCACTGCCACAGTCTGCGTCGCCTCCTCTCCGTGCCCCGCGAGCGAACGAAGACCGGGCGCTTCCGGCCGCCTTCCTCTCTCGCGTGCGCGAGATTAAGCTGCGGTTACCGACTCACCTTCGCACGCTTCCATACGCACACACAGGGTACGGCGTGTGGTGACGGTTTTATCGCCATTGGACTTTATACGGAACCTCACGACGACGACGGCGGCGACGGCAGAAATTCGCTTGGAGTGTCCATATAACTGTTATCGCAATAAAATCACCACCCCTTCCACTCCGTGACGATGGTGGAACACGAAGCTTTGTTAGTTACACCGAGTGTTACATGTGCATGTGTTGCACGCGATGCAATTGCGTAAACACAGATCTACAACAGGAACTTATATTGAAACGTTGCGAGGCGAGAAGAGGCAGCGACTTCTGACGCTACTCAACGAGTGTAGAGTTCTCTTGTCGAAACCTGCCGTGCCGCCGCCAGAGGCATCGGCTGCAGGCACGGACACCGCGCGCGCTCGGCGCGAACTCGGGGAAACGCGGACGGCGTCTCGGAAGCAGCTCCACACGGTGCGCGTTATCCGAAAGGGCGTGCCGCACAGAAACACCTTCTCTTATCGCCTCTCCTTCTCGCGCCCAGTGCGGCCTCTCTTTGGTCGCCTCCTCCCCTAGCGCTCCTCTCCTCCTCTGCTGGTCACGTCACCTGTCCTCCCCCGGCGCGTCTCTCATCCTCTCCTGGTCACGCGACCTGCGTGACGCCGGACAGACGCCGAAGGGTCGACTAAGAACAGTTCCGCTGTTACAAAACAATGCAACAGACGTGTGCCTGCACACGTCTGCGTGTAGGCTAAGCCGCATACCGTCTTGGTGCGGTTACGTGATGTGTTCAATGAAGTCAACGTCGCTGCCATTGATAGTCCTTGTGCAGTGGGAGGATCAGAAAAAAACAATAGGTCACTGGTACATACAGGTGAGAAATGACCAAACCCTGGCCGTCCAGAGTGCCCGCGATCGGGCCCTCAAGCTCGGCTTGCCGGTCCCTACGTGGGACTAGACCTCAATAAAGTTATTTCACTCACTCACTCACACAGAAGGCAGCCCTGACACGACTCACCGCGGTGACTCACTTGTTCTACAGTGCTGACGTATAGTGCATCCCGCCACCACACAACCATCGCAGCCATCCCAGTTTCTAAACCCATAAGTGCCTCCTCTTCGCCACGCTGGCATTTGAGAAACGATGGAATGACACCTCACAACGTTTTCATTTTGTGGATGCACAGAATGGCACGCAACAGTGCTCTCGGGATTTTGTTTTGCAGTGTTTTTCAGACGACGACATGGAAAGAGTTGGACGAGCGACCTATCTACGCAGCAGATTATTATCGCATTATTGTGTGAATTTTCTCACTCTATATTTTTATTTGTTTCTGCTATCAGCTTGTTTCCCTTTATTCCTTTCCCCAGCACAGTGTAGCCAGCCGGCACTTACACTGGCTAACCGCCCTGTCTTTCCTTCCCTTTCTCTCTCTCTCTCTCTCTCTCTCTCTCTCTCTCTCGCTCTCTGATGATACAAATTTTTCAGGACCTCGAAAAATATTTGTATTATCACCAAAATTTCTGCGACGCATAACAAACCACAATAAGCGCCTAAGTTAAAGTGAAATATTGTTGTCGGTTCGTAGTGATTGGTGGCTTTCTTGATTTTGCAGGCAAGTATACTGGGTCTGATCTCCCTGCTGGCGGTTCTAGGTCAGTCGTGGTCTACTTTCTCTTCCTTGGCCACAATGCCGCTGCCGCTGTTCGGCGCGCCGGTTGAGTGTCCGGGAGTTCCCACTACTAAATTATTCCTTTGTCTTTGATGATGCCCTTCTGTGCCTTTTCTCCCTCGATGTCGTAAGAGTAGAAACTTTTGGGAAGCGTGAAATTTCGCGTTTGTTCTATTATCTACGCGGCCATGGGTTCAGTGCAGGAAGCAGAAAGCGCTGATTAAGTCTGCAGGTCTCCGCCAGGATGATGATAGGACAAGATTTTACACGCCGACTTTGCAACTGCGCGACGCATCATCAACTCCTCTTACTCGGGGCAGTTTCGCGTAGGCACAGAAATCGTATCAACCTTCACTGCCCGGCAGGGCCTTCGAGTCATCCCGGAACAGAAGGTTTCGTACGGGACTTTTTCTAAAACTGTATCACTCAAAAAAATCGGGAATACTGTGACTGTATAATCCAGATTCGGCTAGTCGTGCATAGCCCGACCTCAGAATGGACAGTGATGCACCAATTTATCGCACATCTCTCCGAATAATTCATGCAAGTGACGCTGGGCGAAACACTGCAAACAGTAATGCTCGTAATACGGCAACAGCTATAACTATCCTGTATTCGCTTTTTTTTTTTTTTTTTTTTTGGGGGGGGGGGGGGGACTACAAATACTGTGTTTATTTATCTTGGCAAGGATCTATTAGTAAGTTTCTCATTCTAATTACTAAAGCTGAGAAAGTTGAAAGGTTAATGATAGAAAAAGCACACTTTGGTGAGGAGTAAACAGGCTCTGTCTTGGCTTGAACGGGTATAGAATTGAACGGAATTTATTCGCCTTGAACAAAACATACAATTAACAAGTGTAGAACATTTAACAAACGTACAAAATGTAAACAGTTACAGGTCTTTCTAGACGCGCAAATGAGAGTGGTAGTACGCTGGAGGGCTTAAACTTTAATGTTCTTCAACAAGAATAACAGGCAATAAGCTCAATAAACTTACGAATGCATCTGACCTGGCAAGGTAGTCGCGTTTTGCCCCCTTTCTGATTTCATGGCTAATTATAAAAGCCTGGACCTGTCATTTACGCGTGTATCTGAGGTGGTGCGGTTAGAAAATAGGAAAATTAGCGGGAGCACGAAGCTGCAAAACGCTAGAACTGTCAGACACATGATGCTGAGTTCTTACTGCGTGGCGTTGTCCGGCAGCCTCGCATACGTTGCCACGAGTGCTTTCTCTCATTATAACCATAATTTTCTTTCGCACCGTTTCACTAATGCACCTTCGCTGAGTAATGGTAGAGGAGTAATCAAGGGACACGTTAGTATTTATCTTGTTCGTGTCTTCTTTGTTCAGATTGTCGCTCCATTCTAGTTGCAGTTTACCAGAAGTTCGAAAGTGGCAGTCGTTACTCTCTGGCTGAGATTTCTCTGAGTGGAATGGTAGTCTATGTGTGTATGTGTAGTGCAGTAAATGGCAAAAAAAGCAGAACTGCTTTTTATGTCTTTTAAAACTCTTTGACATGCGTAATCTGAAGGATTTAAAAGCTTGTGTGAAAATACTAACAATAGCATAAGTAATTCAACTATAACAAGTTCCTGACTTTAAAACGCATTCAGAAGAACACCAATACCACGGCTGAAATAGGGCACAATCAAAATGACAGGAACGGCTGCTACATATCGATAGCAAAAAGTGTCTAAGAAACTCGGCAACGCCGACGGAAAAGAAGATGAATTTCTTAAGGCTGCTATGTTTGCGCCTTATAACTTTTACTCGGAAATCGATTGATGCAGCGGTCTTTCTATCTGTCACGCTAACAAGCTCGCCCTCTGCGCTTCATCGCATCTTCCACCCAACGACGGGAGGCGACGAGCGCGTACGTCACCAGAGCCTTAAGCAGTCGGCCGTATGAAACGTGCTTTCTAGCCGCGAACAGGATTTGTTAGGAATTCTCCCAGCGATTTTTGTGCCGCCTGTGGTGCGTGGAGTGGCAGCTGCACAAACAACCACTAAATAGCTTCGCAATTCACTAAGCCCTCTACATCATAATTTGGCTAGTTTGGTCTCCTCGTTGTGCTACACCATCGTTCTTTACGTCACAAGCAGCCACCAGCGCGTGACGACTCTAAGAGTTATCGCGCCCAACTGATCGCCCCACCCTCGCACGACCTCGACGTTGAATGAGGCGGACACGCTTGCAACCTGTTTCATCATGCGGCAGTCCACACGAGATATCAAGGCCTAGACGGCTGAGCCTTAGGGTGATGCGTCACTCAGACAGCTAAAAACCAACCTAATTCCCACTGGAGTCGTTAGCAGTCGTCCCGTCGATGCATCAGACAAAGAATACAAAACAGTCACCCATTAATGAAGTGCTCCTGGCAACACACGATTAACTGTCGGTTCTTTCTGCACGAAACGTCGCCGAATACCACTCTTCGTGGCCTTGACTGTGAGGCACCGAACCATGGACGAAATCTGCCATGTCTCTGGCGTGGCTTCGTCAGGCATTAGTGCGCCCATTTTACACCGATAGAAATCAGAGAGCTCTTCTTGTATGGGGCATCTCCTTTTACCACCAACAGCAAGCAGCACACTGCGACCAAGGTTACCGTGGTTATTGCATAGAGCGACATGGACACCACACTTTGACCACTTTCACTTCAGTCACCCTACTCTACGCACTAGCTTATTCACCTCCTCCCTCTCCCCTTGATGGTGGGGGAGAGTGAGCTATGCGTACATAATTACGCTGCTAAGAAAAGCAGTTGCTGCCCTGACATTGACAAGTCCCCTTGTCGAAATGCTGGCTCCAGCGGAATACCTTGATCCACCACGGTTCATCCTATAGAATGATTCCAAGTGATACAACATACTGGCAGCATTCAATTTTCGTGAGAATATTTACTAAAGACATTGCAAGCTTAACTCCAGTAAGCAATCTTGGACAAACGAAATTCGCAATCTCCAGAACGTCATTACACCTGACCCTTTGAAACCTTTGAAAATATATTCCTATTTCGACGTGAAATTCATCCTAATGCAGGGCACAGAAGCACCTTGATGATGATGATAAAAATGGATCTATTGTAGGATGGCTCGAAGGCCTATTATGTGGAATAGGAATGGGAGAGGGAAGGAGAAATTAGAGCCGACCTAGATGCTGCGTGTCCTTGGCGAAACCCAAGAGCGAGTCCAGAATGGCCCTGTCGGAATCCGCCAATCCAGTTGCACCTTAAAAACAAAATGTTTAACATTAAAGTCCTATGATGCGCAAGTTAGAAAAGAAAAAAAGGCACCTCATTACCATGCGTTTTCCGCAACCTAACCACTGCGTGAATGTACATTTTACCGCCAATACCATACGTTCGCCGTATACATTGCAAAAACCCAAGTGAGCCTCCAACGTCTTTCCTTCGAATATTCTAAGCGATTTATGGCACAGCCCTGATTGGCTTTTCTCGTCGGCCATGGGATATAAGGTCAAGTCGAAACTCTAAACTTCCGCAAAGCCTATTTACAGCTTCATACACCTCAGCCCCGAGCAACCGTGGTCCCCGAATGGTTAGTGATTTGTTGTGCGTTTTTGTACCGCGAGATCGTATTTCGTTGGCCGCTTGCCTGCAGTGTAACCCGCGTTGCTTGAGAACTGAATTGAGCTGGAGGAAATACAATGCGTGGAGACACACAGGCTAAGCTTCGATTTCTATCCAGATGGTCACAAAGTTCATGAGTTCTAAACTTGCAGAATGTTCAAGGGCGGCTACAGCCCAACATTATGTAGCCATCGGTACTGCCTGCACTTCTGATATCTCTAAAACAACTAGTGAAGAGGCTTTTCCTTTTTTTTCGATTACGGACTGATGGCCTATAACATGTGCAAAATATTCTGGGAAAGTCATTCCGGTCAGACTGCTGATTAAAACTGTTTCGCCTAGCTCGAAATGCTTGCGCACAGCTCGTGCCTGAAGCATGGGGCTGTAGATTTTGATCGCCTCACCGTCACTGTTTGGAACGAGGTGACTTTAAGTGCACTGCTGGGACTAGCCCCACTGTGAATCCTGCAGTTTGTTTTTAAAAAGTTTTTGACCCACGCTGCACTGCCTCAAGTCCACAGGTCTCTGCGATCATCTATAGACTTGCTGTTCATCTTTGCGTGCGTGTGCCACTAGTGCTCGTTGTCTCTCTCTCTCTCTTTCCTTCTCTCTCCATTTTTCCAACTTTATTTCCTTTTATTAGATGCAGGGCAGCAAACCGTATGTGCGTCTCGTTAACCTCCCTGCCTTTTCTCTCTTATCTCTCAGTAAGAACTGAAAAAACGGTGCATAATCGTTTTTAGCAACAGAACTTTCTCAAAGCTTCTGCCGTTCATTTATGTCATCAATCTACTAGTTTTTTTTTTCTTTATAACTGTCAGAAATGTATACTGGGTAATATGTGTGTTGCGGTGTAACTATTCTCTAGTTGCAACGTGTGTATTTGGAGAGTTGTAACGTTGCAACGCCGTCGTTTGGAATAAATATTTTTATACAGGTTGTTTCACCGAACACTTTAAAATTTTTAAAGGTTACCTGTGGTAGATAGCACAATCCTAGTTCATGAGCTGGTCTATTCGAAAAGGCGGACGTTACTTCCACAAAAAAAATTGAAATGCACAATCAAATAATTTAAAAATTACTAATTAAGTTTAATTACCATATGGCCCATATCGCAATTAACCAATTCAAGCCATGGAGTTAGCAAGGCGGATACACTCGGAAAGAATTCTCAGGATGACACCAGTTCCGAGGTGTTAATTCCCGAACTTTGCGGAGAAATGCATTACCGTTCCTGTTACTTTTGTGCTTCTATGCATAAAACAACGTTTTGTTAAGAAAGTAACTGGAACGCGAATGTATTTCTCCGCGAAGTCGCGAAATAATATCTCGAGACTGCTGTCATCCTGAGAATTCATTCCAAGTGTATCCACCTTGCAAATTACACGGCTAGAATTTGCAAATTGCAATACGGGCCTTAAGGTAATTAGTTAAAAATGAATTAGTGAATTTTTGTTACTTAGACGATTAGGCATTTTAATTTTTTGTGTAATTAATGTCCGCCTCTTCGAGTAGACCAGCTCATGAACTAGAATTGTGCTATCTGCCACAGGCAAGAGACACCCTGTAAATAAATGTGAGCAAACAATGTGGTTTTCAATTTTCTTTTACCTTATCACAGTTTTAGAAAAGAATCAGCCTAATTCTGACAATGAAGGGGACGTTTATAAGCCACCTTAGTAGATTACAAGCCTGGCTATATTACTGGTAACGATAATGCAATTACACCTGTGTACATGAATTTAAGTGCACGTTAAAGAACGCAAGGCGGTCCAAATTATTCGGGAGTCCCCCACTAAGGCGTGCCTCATTATGAGGTCATGGTTTTGGCACGCAAAACCCCATAATTTAACGGTAATGCGATTGTGCTTAGCCGGCGGAAAGGCAATATGTTGACCAGCAAATTCTGTTTGTGTGCTCTCTTCGAGAATAAATATGATTTGATTGAGTACATTCGATGTACGGAAGTAACTATAGCGAAACGTCCTAAACTAACGGTAAGTAATTATTTGATGTCGAGTGCTTCAAATCACTGAGAAATGAGCTTACTCTAAACAGCAATTTTCACTATTTCGCGGTTGCTCACTCACGATGAAATTCTACGTAATGCTGCCTCGGCTGTGCTAAATTGGACTTCTTTTCGTGCTAACACAACCCCGTGAAAGTATATTCACGCAACAAAAACGCCATAGGTTGGCGTAAATTCAGTGCCCCCCCCCCCCCCCCCGTTTTTGTTTTGCGTAGTTTCCTACTAACATCACTAGAGGGCACCTGGCGCTGTGATAGCTCAGCTAACAACAGAATAATGTGTAGTACGTGAATTTTTAAAGTCCTCGTGCTTGTGGCATCGGGCATTTTGGTGCCTTTATTTATTGCGCTTTACCTAACTTTTTTATCGAGCCGAATTTCCAGACAAACTTGTATCGCTGAACGAATGAAGGCAATAGGATCCTGTGCGCATGCACAAGCGCTTCAACGGGTTTCATTTATAGCGCAGTGTTTTGTTAAATATGATCAATTCGCAGTCACAAACTCCTTTGAAGCCTCAAGGACGAATTTTGGCAAATCCATGTACTGTCCATCATTTCCAAGGTGGCTACATTACCACGCTTGCCGCTTATGTCGGCACTAGTGACACGTTTTCCCCTGGTAGATCTTATAGGAATATTTATGCTGTTTATAGCCAACAAAAGTGATAACCAGCTATTCACAATAAATCTGTCCCCTGCTACGAAGCGAAACCCGATAAAAGAGTCGCTGGTAAAGAGAGGGTTGAAACAACCGCGTGGTGTTTTTGTAGCTCGTCGGTTCTCCTATCGTGAAAGCATGCGTTACCGTTCTGGAGAATAACTGCTGTCTCTTGCAGTTGCATTTTTTTTCTGAACTAGTAAACCTACGCCATCACCCATGAAGCTGCCGCCAGAAGCTGTGAGGAGCGCGTTCACTAATGCTAAAAGGGTGGTCGTCCAAGGAGAGTCTTTCCACGACAGCGGCTGCAATTAGGGTTACTTGGCAACAGAAGAGCATCCATTAGCACAGGAGGTGTTTTCGCTTCCTTGATTGCCAGAAACGAGTAGAAAGAAACCACGGATTTCACACAACGGGGCTCGACGACAGAGGAGATGAAGTAATAGACCGAATTCTGCCTCGCTATTCACGCATATTTTGCGTACTTTGGTTTAAACGTGGCTTCATATATGCGCCGTGTTTGCCTGGCGCTTGAGTAGATAAACTACATCAAAGATGGCAACATAATCTGAACACATTTTTTCTGCAGCGTGTCACGGAATTTCGAGTGTGGTTACACACTGTTTACCATGTTCTTTTTTGCAAGTTTTGGTATATATTTCCTCCAAAACATTTTTTTCTTCTTGTAAGCACCTATGTGGCCAATGACCAAGTCGTAAAACTCAAGTTTCCTATGCGGATGAAACCAGCTGAATGCATTTAATAGCTGCGTTGAAAAAATTACGGCAGAACTCATCTCACGGTGACTGTTGAGGGTAATGCGAATAGCAATCGATCAATATAGCGACAGACCATATTCCAGAAGTCAAGTTTATTTAACGCGTGTAATGGTAGTTCTTATGGTTTCGCTACTTCAGCTATGTGCTACGTACTCCGATATCGTCCCACTTTGCTATGGCACTCGCTCGGCAAGGTCGCCCATGAGAATGGAGGCATGGCGACGACTGTATGGCGCCCAACGCAGTGATGATGAAATGACGAAGGAACGATACTGATCGAACGCAAAGGCGTCTAACGACTACGGCATGATGACAATCAGGTGTAGATTCCTAAATTACGTATAGCGATGGAATAACGACGACGAGATAAGGACAATGAAATGACGATGACCTTATGGCGACGATGGCGTGATGACGGTGGTATCATTTTTTGTAATTAGCACTTTGGCAGCAATGACATCGAACACCACATCGCCACTTACCAAATTTAACGCACGCAAAGCCAGAATATTGCCACAATCTTTTTTTTTCTTGCTTTATCACTAGTCTCAGCTGTAACCTAACGTCGTTATCACAAGGGTCGACCATTTATTAGCGCTGAATGATAAGAACAGAATGAGAGTTGAGCGAACGCAATCGCTTCGCAAATACGGCTCTGATTTCCTTCTCTTTTTATGCACTTCCGTGTTTCTGTGTGAAGAAAACACGCGAAGTCAGCATCGGATCTGGTAGTTGCTACAATTTTAATGTGTTAAAATCAGCCACACATTGCCTTGTTTCTATTTCAGGCTTCCTTTTTACAATAATCGCCACTGTTCAGCGTGGGCTTCTTCATGTATCATTCAGCTGTGTGTTGTGCTTTTTTCTTATGCCAACAAATTTCGGCGAAGGTTATTGATGCTCTAAGGTTTCTAATATAAAGACATCACATCATCATGCAACTTTACGTTGGTATGTTGTAAGGTCAAGGGCTAAAATGACTCAGAATTGTGCTATTCTGGGGTCCTGTATTATGCGCTCGATTATCTTCAGTAAAGCATATTGCGTGAAAAGGTACGCTCTAAATCCCATAATTTGGGGCGGCAAGGTCCCTTCTTACCCCAGTCTCTCAGTAGCCGCATGAGAACTATGTACTCCATTACTTGGCCGTTATTTGAAGTGAACGAATTGATCATGCAGAATTGAACATTTGATTCAGTAGAGCTACCAGCAGTCAGAGGTATTTCGTAATCAATGAGTGCAGGAGGCATACGTGAATATCTTGGGAAATATCTACAAAGATTCCACGCCTACATTGGTTCTCCACAAGAAAAGTAGAAAATTACCTATCAAGATAGGGGTCAGGCAAGGAGACACAATCTCTCCCATGCTATTCACTGCATGATTAGAAGAAGTATTCAAGCTCTTAGTCTGGGAAGGCGTAGGACTGAGGATCAACAGCGAATATCTCAGCAACCTTCGGTTTGCAGATGACATTGTCCTGTTCAGCAACAATGGGGATGAACTGCAACAAATGATTGAGGACCTTAATCGAGAAAGTGTAAGAGTGGGATTGAAGATTAATATGCAGAAGACAAAGATAACGTTCAATAGCCTAGCAAGGGAACAAGGATTCAGGATCGCCAGTCATCATTTATAGAGTCTGTAAAGGAGTACGTTTATCTAGGTCAATTAATCACAGGTGACCCTGATCATGAGACGGAAACTTACAGGAAAATAAAATTGGGTTGGAGTGCATACGGCAGCATTGTCAAGTCCTGACTGGGAGCGTATCACTATCGTTGAAAAGAAAAGCGTACAGTCATTGCATTCTAGCGGTGCTTACATATGCGGCAGAAACTTGGAGGTTAACAAAGAAGCTCGATAACAAATTAAGGACCGCACAAAGAGCGCTGAAACGGAAACGAATGTCGCTGTTTCGCCCGAAACTCGAAGCATCAATTGTGATAGCGAATTAGAAAAGAGCTATACGGAGTACTGATAGTAGTTTTATCGGCTACATAAACTTGGACACATTCGCTTACGAACTGAATTAACAAGCACGATGTCACCGCACACAAGCAAACATGAAAAGATCACACTCGATGACCGCAGACAACCACTCTCAAAACGCTGGCGTGAGCAAGCGCGGTGGCAGCAGTGAGCTAAGGTTCATGTGGTCTATCGCTTCAACAGAAACTGAGCGGCGAAAGGACAGCGCATACAAAGGTAAGAGCTCTGTGGAGATCGCTTTCAAGATACTGTGCGCGCGACAGCCCGCAGCGGCGCAAAATACAAGTACGCAGTTGTTGGCAGAGTGTTGGCGTTGTTGTCGCATGGGAGATTGAGTCGCCAGTTCCCCTTGCGCCCGGTCGTAAATACGCATTTGGTGCCGCAGCTAAACGTCGCCTCCCCTCCCTACCTCCCGTCCTCCCACGGCGTTTCGCGCGACGGAAGAAATCGCGTTTGCTCTCCGCTGTGCGTTCGCTCTCCGCGAAAGCGAGCGTTATCTCCCACGCGAAAGGACAGCGGGAAGGCAGCGCGGGAGGGAGGGGTTGCGGCTTCTGCTCTGCGAGTAACTTGTACTTTGCGCGGCGCCGGGTGGTCTCGCGCACCATATCATGAAAGGGATCTGCAACACGACTTCTACCTTTGTATGCGCTGTGTTTTCGTCGCTCAGTTTCCGTTGAAGCGATAGACCGCATGAACCTTCGCTTGCTGCTGATGTCGCGATTGCTCACGCCGGCGTTTTGACAGCGGTTGTGTGCGATCACGCAAACCACGCGCGGAACTGTTGTCGACGGCGGCGGCGTTTTTCCCGCGTTCGCACCGAACGCGCGCGGCGTTGGTGACGTGTTTATGAAGAACGTGCCAACCTTTGCCGTACATCCTATGGCGGTGTACCGTAGTAACCATAAGGCCATGGTCACTGTGGTCACTAAATAAATGAAAACCACCGGATCATACATATTTCTCATTCTTTAATAGTTCAAACAACCAATTACACCATCACATCTTAATAGTCATAATTGGAAATACATAATTCCCACCATAGTACAGCTTCGCTGGTCTTCCATCTCCACCCCAGTGGAGAGGCTGACAGTTCTTTTTTATTTTATTGTGTCTCGATCCCCCTTGCGACGCATCGTGGAACGTCAAGCCCTACGTGGTCTCCCGCTTCCGGGTCTAGGTGAGATCAAAGTATCAGCGTACACAGACGACGTCTCCCTTTTCCTTCGGTATGGCGACAGTTACCTATCGTTTCTAAGGCTATTCGATGACTATAGAGTCCTTTTCGGGGCTCTACTGAATACAGAGAAGAGTAAAGCGATGCCCATTGGGGCTTGTCTCGCCAGCCTCCCAGAAGGCATTCAGTAGGTAGACGGCGTGAAAGTTCTGGGCGTCACCTTTCTGCCGTCAGGCGACGTCTTGTCGCATACGTGGGCAGACCTTCGTAGGGTCACGGAACGGCAATTATATGTGGCCGCAAGATTTCGGTTATCTCCTCCAGAGCGCGTATTCACTATCAAATCTAGTATATATCTTCTACGTTGTTCTGTGTGGCGCGCGTCGCTCATCCACCAAGAAGTTTTTTCCGTCAGTTTACAACTAACAACGCGGGACATTTTTTCGGTCCGGAAAAACGGCGCTCGTATTTCGTAAGTTCTTATTAAGATCGAGAAGTAAGGGCGAATTTCAACCTTCCTGGCCTTTCAAAAATGTCGTGTAATTGCTGGGCACGGTATGCTAGATTTAATTATCGACAAGGGCAATCAACGCAGAAACCTCCTGACGTACTTGTTCGGGACTTCCCGCGGGCTTTTCTCAGTCGATAATTAAGTAACCCTATTAGCAGAGCAGCCTCCATGAATTTACACTTACGTTATTGCGGCTAAACGATACATTGCGAATTCCTTACCGGATGTTCACTTGAAGCACACTTCAGCGTCTCGACTATTTGCAGAAAATTCAATATGCCAACTTCATGAAGATCAGTTTGAAAAAAGTCGCAAAGGCAAATGGCGGGCGTTCGCCTATCAAATCTTACCGCCAGACATAAGAGACTTGGGTGGCAGCGCTTTTGGCAGGTTGTGCCAAAGCGTGATCTCTTCGCGACATGGAGTGCAGTTCGTTCTACATCTTGTCTGCAGTGCGGAAACGAAGAAACATTCGAACACTCTTTATTCAGTTCTGTAGTCACATTAACTTTCTGGAGTATTCTGAGCTGTATGTCTTCAGTGTGTCTCAATCCACGTAGCAGGGCACAGAATCAGTTTATTTACTCACTCTTGTGCGTTGGACGAGAAGAACGGAAACGGGGGGCCCGATTTTTATTAGTCATATTATAAGAAGCCAGCGAAGACACCAAGGACAACATAGGGGAAATTACATGTACTTATCAACTGAAGTAAATAATATTAATTATCTTTTATCATTTCTTTAATTCAATTGATAAGTACATGTAATTTCCCCTATGCTGCCCTTGGTGTCTTTGTTGGCTTCTTGTGTGTTGGGGCATTTGTAATTTGTCAAATGTGTCATTCTACAGATTTGGCAGGACGGCCACAAAGGGTCATGTGCCCCTTGCTGTTGCGGCTATGTGTGCCTGTCATTGAATACTTGAACAACTTGTGGCTCTCGGGGAGTAACAGTTTTTTTCGACGTTGGTCAACACGCTTTGCGAGAATTAAGAAGAATCGTGTGTCGCAGCCCATGCTGCAATATTAGTCATTTAGTATGTTATCATTTAGTATGTTCGCGAAGGCTTTCTTTGTGGACCATGCTTGAAAATTCTGTTTGTGCTCTCGGACATTTTTTTTTCTTGGACTTTCCTTAAAACTGTTGTGCGCAATGTAGACCTTTTGTAGTGTGTTCCTTTCTATTAGTAGCTTTGAGAACTCTCTTTTCATGTCTCTTGTCATGTCACTGTACGAATTGCTGACCTCTGATGATCCGATATGTTCTGTTAAGCCTATTAAACTTCTCGGCAGCATTGTTTTCATGTCTGTCTCCATGTCATTGCCGCAAAATGCTGACCTTTGTTGGTTTCGTATGTTCTGTAGTGAAACATTTTATTTCGACAACGTTTCTGTCGATGATCCCCACAGCAGCCATCGCTCGGTGGCACCACGTAGGCTCACGCTGCTGTCGCGCGTCTGCTCACCTTTAAACGTAATGTAAAGGCACACGCTCGCGATGCCACCGGAGCTCTAACGAGGAAGTTTCGCCATGTACGCACTCTACACCTATCGCAAATGGTAGCCTTCGGGGTGCTCGCATACTTTCCATTGCTGTCATTGCCTTCGCACTTCAAGCGAAGTTCTAATTAATAGAATACTGTGCACATTTATGGGCTTGTATTTTTGAGTGTCCAACGAAGCTGCCACCGCTTCTTAGAATACAAGTTGCACTTTCGTGTTATGATAAATTCCTCTGAAAGAGAGATCAACCCATTTTTAACTTCCTTGCGATCGTACAGCAGGTACATGCAATAAAAGATTGAAATCCAACTTTTGTTTGAACGGCAATGAAAGAGCATCGATGCAGTTCCCGATGCTTCACCCATCATACAAACGGTTGAATTGCAGGTATGCACCCAGTCAGCGAGTGCCCAACACAAGAGAGAAGAGCCCAGGAGTAACTGTCCAAGTTAATCCAAGTGCCCTTCCGAGACACTAAGTTAATCTCGTTAGATAGATTGTCGTTCTTTTGAGCTGGTATGGCGTCGCATCTTCGTACAGCTTTATGCAGCTTTTGAGAACGTATATGACAATCATCAACTCTCCCGATAACCTAATAAGCTCTTGCTTTACGGCTTGCCATAATCACGCAAAGACGTCTTTATTCGCACAGTTTTCTTTTTTCTCATTACACGGCCCTTATATTGTTTATTGCGAGGACTTCCGCGGCGATAGACATCACCTGCTTACGCAGTGGTATATTCGAAACTAGGCACCCTCGCATCTATGCAATCGTTTACGTAACACTGTACGCCTCGTCAAGACAGCTTGAAATGCACGCTTCGTAGCGGTCATCGATTAAACACTGTGTAGGCTGCGTAAGTCCATCTCAATATCTTTTAGCGTTGATGCTCTCGTAGTCATTTTTCAAAGCGTAGGAGGATGTGTCCGCGCAGCTCTCTCCGAAATTAGGTTCGGCTGAAGGAAAAGCCTTGGACCTAGATCGTAAGAAGTGCTGACAATGGCACTCTCGCCGAACATCAGTGTATCCGCTGTGCTCATGGTCATGACATCGCCCAAGGATATGTGCTCGTTCGAAGCCACCGTAATACCTCAAGAAAATCTAGATTGACAGCAGGGCTAAAAGACTTTGTTAGCAGTGAGAAAGGCCACGATGAAGATTGCAACGACACAAGCCGCCCAGTAGTAAACGAACCAAATACTTATTACCTCATGTTCAGTGATTTTCCTGTGAGAATATATCGGTGTTTTGTTATTATCAAAATGAGTCAGGCATGGTTTAGAGACTCATGGATTTCGCACCTTGTAACCTCGTCCTCTGATTGTAGCGCTTGTGCAATAACTTGGAAACTCGCTGGTTCTTATCACTCACTGCTGCTCAAACAGAGACATTATTGTTCTAAAGCAGTTTTCAAGAAAGTTGTATTGTTACATCCCAGCATCCCGCGACATATCTACGTGGTGACAAAGGAATGTAAACGCACTATAGTGTGACAGAGGACTAAATGAAGTGATGGAGTTAGGAAGTTTGTAGGCACAGCATACAGTCGGCTGAAGCAGGGCAGCGACAATTGGGTACTTCTGGGAAAGGCCTCGGAATGGTTGACGATGATAGGTTAATTCTAAATAACCTTATGTGACAATAAATTTGTTCAAGTCAGTAAGTGACGCCATTCATTCTTTTCCTTAAAGAAAACGGGAGCAGAGCATGAACCCGCAAGAATGAAAAAAAAAGTGCTATTTTTGAAGCTTCAAGAATGTTGCCACTAGAAAATGTGGTAATGGAGTTAAGTAATAATTTGGGTATTCTTACCTCTTTTGTTTTACGAACTCCCCGCGCATATCGGTTCCAGGATTCACAGCAAAGAAAAAAAATTGTCATACGTGATCTATAGCGGGCGTACTTCCTTGTCCGGCTTTTAAGAAGACCCCAATTATCAGGAGGTTTCAGTAAACTACCTGGTTCTTCCGGATGCAGTTAGGTTGCCGAATACTCCGTGAAGCAATCAACGACGTAATTGTTAATCATATCTATTAGCTAATGTGTATTTATCACAATGACGCGTCATTGAACATGATGGATATGAAAGCAATCCATATCACCATTTTACAACGTCGCATCACAACCGCGTACTAACTGTGCAACTTCTGTCACAGGCATCAGAGCGCAATTACGTAGGCTTAAACGTGTCAAACACATATAACAAGTATTCGACACTGAGTATACCTGACCGCTAACTAACGAAATGAAATTGAGCTACGAGCGCAAAAGGTAAAAGCAAACGCCACAGCTGTTCTCCAAGGATGCGGTCTTTGAAAACAATCAACAGTCAGTGATGCTGTGCCCACCATTCTCTTAATTTGAAGCTGGATAAATTTATTTTTCGTTATAATCTATAACTATCAGTTCGTACTCCGCCAGACAGCATTGTCGTCAGCTCAGTGTTCATGTTAACTAGCTTAACTTACTTAACAAGATGTTCCTCATCTTGTATCAATACGCGCATACAAAATAGTACTGATTCCAGGCCAAACGCGGTCTTCCCAGAACGCCATTCTTGCGGGACGAAACTGACAGTGGTGCTGCAAGGGTATACGCCTTAGGTGCTCGAGAACAGGCATATGGCAACAGCCTTCTTCTAAGCTTCGACCTTGTTTGCCCACAGCGGCACACAGCAGGGGGATGAGGGAGTGCGCGTAGCTCGGGCTCTGACATTTGCAAATAAAGCTTGTGACACCTGCAAGTACCAGCGGTCTATCAACCGAGAGACTTTCCTGCTGTCTAGAGTTTGCCTGACGTACCGTTGCCTTGGGGCTTTCATAAGGAAGCGCACCTCGAAGCGTTATATCACGAAGCTAACGAATCACTGACGTGTTAGCGCCTTCTGCTTTAAGTTGATAGTGCACATTATTTTACTTTTACCTGTTGCGTACGAACTGGTCTGCTTCAGTGCTTGTGTAGGGATGTCGCAGAGCACTCATGCTTGCATCAGGTGCACTGGCAGTTTGTATTTATAGAACTATGACACGAGGCGTCGTGCTGGTCGCGCTTGCCGCTGCAGTGATACAAGCGCGCGAGTCTCACATGTTGTGTGTTTTGTTATACAAGGTTGAGTTAACCTTGCACTATGATAGGAAGTGGCTAAGTAAGCTGAACTTTTCGGTAGTTACAGAGTCCGTGAAAATGTGACAATACTGAGTGAAACTGTGAAACATATGTTCACGAGCAGACGCAATTTTTCTCGAGGCCTCCTGCACACTTTCGTTTCAGGGTAAATACATCATTACCCGACACGGCTCAACCAACACGCAGGACGGCACTCAGATATCGCGTTCGCTTATGCTTATGGTCATCTCATCCTACTACTACAGATGCGCCGGTAATTGGTTCTGTTGTCTACGGAATTGCGCAAGAAAACAACAGATGCTACCTAAATATCCTCATCGCAGCAAATAGAAGCCGCCAAGCCGCATCGTTCCTTTACCAAGCGAATTCAATGCTTTAGCTATTTCTCCCGTTTTCGTACTCAGACTTTATCCGCTAAGTGCACTTGCTTTTGCAGAACCGACTGTAGCGTTTCTCCGCCGCCAGGGCTAACAGTTCCAGGCCGCGTTTGGCGACAAAATCCGCTGCACGTCTCTTGTGTTCTTCTATGAGGAATACGTTTATCCGAAGTTTAAGCGAAGGGCTCGAATATCACCAACAATCATTTTATTCGAAAAGTGTCCAAGTGTTTTGATATTACTGTGATACAAAAAAGACACTGGAGGGGCGGGATGGAGGGGGGGGGGGGACTTATAACTTTATATACTGCTAACATTGTATGAAGCTTCTATTGTACAAAATTGTGATCATGCGCCCCCCCCCTCCTCCCTCCTTCACTGAAAGGATTCGCAAAAATGCAGCCAGGTCTAGCGTCCGAAATTGCGCTGCAGACATTCAACTGCATCTTTCAGTCCGTCTGGTCTGAAGCAGTTACGCACACTCGAACAGTACTATCTATGTCGTCGGCATGAACTTGATCAATATTTTCAGCTGCCTTCTCATAAGAGGTAACATGAGCATCATCTAAGGCCTTCCTATTCCTGGCGGTGTGAAGGAAGAAAGGAAAGAGTGAAGAAGGAAAAGCAGGGAGGTTAACCAGTTCAGCACAACCAGTTTGCTACCCTACACATGGAGCGGTATGAGGGGTAATGAAAGAGGGGAGGGCAGAGAGAAAGAGCACATTACACAGCACACTCATCGTCAGTCATAGTCCGTCACTCTTGCGTGGTACGTGACATCACTGTCACAGCCGCTTGTCCAAGCCCGTTTCTTTTAAAAATATAAGTAGTCCCTTCGTCGCCTTCAGCTGCGATGTCTTCTGTCGACGACACGTGAGAATCGTTTCAATTGACATTGGTCTATCATCAAGGTGCGCTAGAATGGACGCCAGGGACTGTCTCGGAACATTATATTCAGGACAGTCGCATAGAATGTGTTCTAGCGTCTCCTCGCAAAAACAGGCATTGCAAAAAGCGTTGTCGGCCA
Organism: Dermacentor silvarum; assembly: GCF_013339745.2. Classification (NCBI taxonomy): domain Eukaryota; kingdom Metazoa; phylum Arthropoda; class Arachnida; order Ixodida; family Ixodidae; genus Dermacentor; species Dermacentor silvarum. The sequence goes on from NC_051157.2 coordinate 58,981,198, forward strand.
TTCCAATGAGAAATGAATAAAATTTCGTGAATGCCACCCCTAGCCATAAGCGATAAAGCATAGTGGCCTCTCTTCGGCAGAGTCCAGTTGGCATACAGAGATACATCAAAGGGGGCAGGTGGTATTGACGATTGCTCCGGTTGGTCTGGCTGCTTGGTGTGCACCATAGAGAGAGCGTGATCTCCTGTGCAAGCACTCGAAGTCTGCTGGCTGCGTCAGACCGTGAGAGTGGCATGGCTTCTTCCTGTGTGTCGTCAAGAGCTGCCCGAGCGGCATTATCAGCGTCTTCATTCCCTATGACGCCGCAGTGACTTGGAAGCCACTGAAACGTCACGTGGTGTCCTTTCTCATGTGATGTATGGAGTAGGTATCTAATATCCAATACGAGCTGTTCGTATGGCCCGCGACGCAGAGCTGATAGCACAGATTGTAGGGCTGCCTTTGAGTCACTGAAGATTGACCATTGTTGAGGTGGCTCCCGATTGAAGAAACGAAGTGCAGCGCGAAGAGCAGCTAGTTCCGCAGATGTCGATGCTGGCGGTGTAAAGGAATCCGTACTGGCAACCTGGCTGCTAGATACTCTGCCTACTCCGCAGTGCTCTCTTTCTCCTAAGGGATCAATTCTTACCTAGCGAGGAGCTAAGTAAGTAATGAAACTATGGAAACGTAGTTGCAAATCCAACACCTTTATTTGCGTTACATTTCCCACCTCTGCCTTGTATAACATTCAATATGTTTGCTGAATTTTTCCTGTACCATGCACTGATGGAGGTAAGCGGCAATTCACAAAAAGATGGGTTTCACTTGAGCGAAGTTTGTTAACATCGTGCCTATGAGCGGCCAACCAAAGTTTATACCAATGTTCCGTTTATCCGGTATTTCCGTGTGTGCGAGTTTTGTTTAGTCGGAGTCTCTGAGAATTTAAGATATACCCTTACTTTTGGATACGTTATTTGCCTTGAACGTTTTCAACCGTTCAAGGCGGATAACGCAATGAGGGTACGCTTAGGTGCTCTCATTGCTGAACAGGCTTGAATTAATCACATCCCTATAATAGGTTTGTTTTTGTGTAGAAAAAGGTTCACCCGTAAAAATAGCTTTTTAAAGCAGGAACAGCCGTTTTTGGTTTGTTTAAAAGTCTGTATCAGACATTTATTAGTATTCAATGTGGTCTATTTGTATTCACCAATAAAATCATTTAGAGAAGCCTAAACATAGCAAATATCGCTGTGCCAATCTGAAAGGGGCCCTGAACCCCCTCAGGCTCGGTGAAATAACATAGTCCGCGGGTAGCATACGCTGCTGCGAACATCTCAGCCAAGTTTTGCCATCGCACGCGGTGCATGGAGCTCGCAAGCGGAGCACGAAGTCACCTTTCTCAAACGCTCTCTTTTCAGACAGAAGCCTGCTCCTCATTCTATTCTTTGACGCTTTATTTCGTATA